>NC_061847.1:19175460-19177960 GCF_019202785.1 Penaeus chinensis | reverse complement strand
CTCTCTCTCTCTCTCTCTCTCTCTCTCTCTCTCTCTCTCTCTCTCTCTCTCTCTCTCTCTCTCTCTCTCTCTCTCTCTCTCTCCTTTTCTCCCTCCCTTCCCTACTATTGTTACGTCACCATTATTATATAGTCTTACCATTAGTAACATTTTTACCCCGTTACCATTTTCTTACTACTATTGACATCATTGCTACGTTGCTCCTAATATTGATTGTGCGTTGCTGTCACTAAAGCCGATGTCAGTTGTATTACAATGATTATTGTCAATTATTACCAATGATACAGTTAACATTACTTCCCATAACTCGCCACAGATACTATTGCTTTTGCCGTTACCACCAGAGTAACAAGAGCAAAAGCGATTTCCCATAATATTACTCAGTCCTCCTCCAGCAGACGCCTGAGGTCCTGGGCGAGAGGCAGATAGCTACAGATGTGTAATTTAATTTCAAAGGAGAAGGAGGGTGAGGCAGGGGCGGGGGGAAGATGGGAGGAAAGAGGGGAGGGGAGGAGGGAGGAAAGAGAGAGGGTAGGGTCGGGAGAAAGAGGGGGGGGGGCGGGGAAGAGGAGAGGAAAGAGAGGGGACAGGGGGAGTAAGGAGGAGAGAGAGAGAGAGGGAGCAGGGGGAGGAAGGAGACAGAGAGGGAGCAGGGAAGGAGGGGGGGGAAAAGGTGAAGGAGGGGAGGAGAGTGAGGGTGGGGAGGGGCTGTCATTTTGGAGTGGAAACCCTCATATTGGCGGATCTGATATTGTAGGCCTAGTGAGGGGAAAAGAAGGGGGAGAGAGGGCGAGGAGAGAGAGGGTGAGGGGAGGGATGATGCTTGTATTTTTTCTCTCCTGCTTTTTTTTTTTTAATCCTCCATATTTCTTTCCCGCTCTCGTCTTATTAAAATGTTAATCTTTTCATTTTATTGTCCTTTTTCCCTCCTGCTTTGCCCTGCTTTTCATTTTTTTTCTTTTTCTTCCCTCCTTCCTCTCTCTCTCCATCCCTACATTCCCCCTTTTCCCCTCTTTGTTTCCCCTTAAGGGCGATTTGGTCCCCCCCACCCCCCCTTCCCTTGTATCAGAGCCAGGTGTCCAGCCTTAACTGTGCTGTGAACGTGTGGGAAGGTACACATGCATCTGGCCATGTACGTTACGCTTTATTCAATTACAGAATGTATTAGATAATATACTATTTACAGGCATCAGTGCATACACAGATACATATGTGTGCACACACACACACACACACACACACACACACACAACACACATACAAATACGCACACACACACACAACACACATACAAATACGCACACACAAACACACACACACACACACACACACACACACACACACACACACACACACACACACACACACACACACACACACACACACACACACACACACACACACACACACACACACACACACACACACACACAACACACATACAAATACGCACACACAAACACACACACACACACACACACACACACACACACACACACACACACACACACACACAACACACATACAAATACGCACACACAAACACACACACACACACACACACACACACACACACACACACACACACACACACACACACACACAAGCCTTGCTCTCCCATCCGATTTTCTCTTATCCTCCTATCTCTCCTTTATCCTCTATAAACGGAAAGCCAAAAACTACAGTTCATAATACGTGCGGTGTGGTCTTCGGTGCCCTCCGCTTGATGCCCGGCTCAGGAGGGCCAGGCACGCCCTCTATCTCAAAGGGGGGGGGGTCAAAAATTGTAATTGATTTCGCTTCTCTCCCCCTTCCCTTCGGCGCCCCTTCTCTCTCTCTCTCTTTTTCTTCCTCTCTCTCTCTCTCTCTCTCTCTCTCTCTCTCTCTCTCTCTCTCTCTCTCTCTCTCTCTCTCTCTCTCTCTCTCTCTCTCTCTCTCTCTCTCTTTCTCCCTTCTTTCCTTCTCTTTTTCCATCTCCTAACCATCTCTCTCCATCTTTTCATCTCTCCCTCCCACCCTCTCTCCTTCCTTTCATCCCTCCTTCCCTACCTTCTTCTTTCTCTCCCTCCCTCCTTCCGTCCCTCTCTTCCTCCTTCCCTTCTCCCTCCTCCCTCCCCTATCCCCCCACCCTCCCACCCACCTCGAGGAGGCTGTGTAAGACAAATCCCGAAGGTTGTGGGTCTGTCACGATCTTCCTGATCCTACCGTGTCTCTTGTCCCTCCCTCCCTCCCTCTCTCGTAATCCCCCTGCCCTCTGTCTTCTCCCTCCATCCTCCTTTCCTCTTTTCCCCAATCACCCCTTTGCTTAAATCATTTCTCCTTTCCTTCCTTCGTTCTCGTTGTTTTTTTTGTGCTTCTTCTTCATTCGTTGAAATGCTTTCGGGATCAGCGTAGGTGTTCCGGATGAGAGAGAGGGAGGGAGGGAGGGAGAGAGAGAGAGAGAGAGAGAGAGAGAGAGAGAGAGAGAGAGAGAGAGAGAGAGAGAGAGAGAGAGAGAGAG
>NC_061847.1:19161302-19167860 GCF_019202785.1 Penaeus chinensis | reverse complement strand
AACAATGTCTGCCTTTGATGCACAGTTTTAGCGCAAAAGTGGCTTAGGAAATTAAGACATGAACGAAGTTTTGGTCTTTTTTTTTGTCATTGCAACTGACGTAATTCCGAGATATTAAAAATGCTAATGTTGCTGATAAGTTTCCCTGTAGTGTAGGGAAGATGCCACCGGATGCTGCAGCGAATAATTGTGAATGAAACGGTAGACGGATGGTTCTACAAATAAGTAGGAAGAGATAGAGATAGAGAGATAGATAGACGGAAAGACAGGAAGATAGGTAGATAGGTGAATAGATAGATAGTAATTTATGTATCTATCTATCTATCTATCTATCTTCTATCTATATCTATATATATATAGAGAGAGAGAGAGAGACAAACAGACAGAGAGAAAGAAAGAAAGAAAGAAAGAGAGAAAAAGTGAGAGTGAGGGCAAGGCACAGCAAACAAGAAAATGGAAAAAAAGAAATCGACTTTCTCCCTCAAATGAGAGCAGCAAGAGGCACTCAACCCCACGCTCCCCACCTCCCCCTTCCATTCCCCTTCCCTTCCCCTTCCCTTCCCTTCCCTCTTCTCCCCTCTCCTTCGTCACTGCCCCCTCCTTCCCTCCTAGTTCCCCTCCCCCTCCAACCCTATCCCCTCCCCCCTCCTCCCCCCCCCCTCCGCAACAAGACGCACTCCGGCCGTCTTTTGTTCCCGAGAATTAGCCCTGTTTTGTGGTGCGGCCGTCCGAGTGATTACTTGTTAATATGGTCGTGAGCGCCGCGAGGACATACGTAGGGGCGGCGAACTGGAGGGCCGCGGCGGCTCTTTTGGGGGGTCTCTGTGGGGGCTTTTGGGGGGGTGTCTGTAGGGGTGTCTGTGAGGTGATTGTGGGGTGTCTATGGGGTGTCTGTTGGTGTGTCTATGGGGGTATTTGTGGGGTGTCTGTGGGGTGTCTATAAGGGTGTCTGTGGGGGTATCTGTGGAGGTGTCTCTGCGGGGTTCTTTTGGTGGCCTTGGGTGTCTCTTTGGGCTCTCTGTGGGTCGGGGACAACTTTTTTTTTCTCCCATTTACTATTATCATTACTATAACCGTCAATCATTATTCTTATTCTTATTAACAGTACAGTGGTTGTTGGTCGTACCATCTTACCGTTTCATTATCACTGCTCCCTCCCCCTCCTCACCCCCCCCTCCTCTTTCCCTTTCCCTCCCTCTCCTCCTCCTCTTTCCCTTCACCCTCCCCTTACTCTTTCCCTTTAGCCTCCACCTCCTCTTTCCTCTCACCCTCCCCTCTTTTTCTCCCTCCCCCTCCCTCTCCCCTTCCCCCTCCACTTCCTCTTTCCCTTCCCCCTCCCTCTCCCATTTCCCTTCCCCCTTCCCCCTCCCCCTCTTCTCCCTCCACCCCCTTCATACCAGACATCAAACGCAGTTCTCTTCCTCTCTCCCTCTTCCTTTTCCTCTCCCCTCTTTCCTCTTCCCTCGCCCAAACAACATTAGAAATCGAGGTCAGGGCATTAAAAAAGTTTACACTAATAACATGTAAAGGTCTGCTGTTACACGCGAAAATGGCCGGCCGCTTTGACCCTTTGACCTTATTTATGAATGATGTTCTGCCTCGGGGGGGGGGGGGGGGGGGGGGGGGGGAGGGGGGGGGGGAAATGATGGCGATGGTGATGGAGGAGTTGATGTGGTATGAGGAGGGTGGTAATGATGATGATGATGATAATGTTGATGTTGATGTTGATGTTGATGGTGATGATGTTGATGATGATGATGGTAATGATGATGATGGTGATGACGATGATGACGATAAGGATGAGGATAAGAATGATAATGACAGTAAGAGAAAAAATATGAGCAAGAATAAGAACAAAGGTCAAGGATAAGAATAAGAAAAAGAGAAAGAAAAAAGAAAAAACGAAAAAAGAAAAAACGAAAAAAGAAAAACGAAGAACGAAAGAAGGAAGAAAAGAAAAAAAACAAAAACAAGTAAAACAAAGGTTAAAAAGAAGAGAGGAAGAGAGAAAGACAGAGACAAAAATTAAACAAACAAACAAATAAACAAGAAACAAGACAAGGAGAAAGAAAATAAGAAAAAAAGAGAAGGAAAAAAACAAACAAAAAACAAAATAAAGAAAGAAAAAAAACGAAAAAATCCGAAAAAAACGTTACAAAAATAAAAAAGAGAAAGAGAAAGATAGAGACACAAAACAAACAAACAAACAAAGCACAAGCATAAGAGCTAAGAACACCTACAACCAAGTCCAGAACAACACGACCCGACGAATAACACAAATCATAACAGCATTACCATAAAACTAATATTTTCCTTCCAGCCTTATTATCAGAAGAGCAGCGTCCGAAATTTCAGACCTTTGAAGCGCGGCCGCCGAACGCTCCATATTTTAGAAAAGAAAATAACGAAGGAATATGATGCATAAAATTTTACTTCCAGCTTTTTCCTGTTTCGGGGAATTTGAATATGCATTTTTTTTATTTATTTTTTTTGCGGTGAAAATAATAAAATAAAAGTTTTATTTTTTTTTTCTTGTGTGATTTTTTTCATAATCGTATTCTTTTTTTTCTGTGATGTTGTTGTTGTTGTTGTTGTTGTTGTTGTTGATGGTTGCGGATGGTAATGATGATAGGAATGATTATATGAATCACGATAATGAAAATTATGGTTGTGCTAGTAGTAGTAATGATAATGATAATGATGATAATGTAAATAATGATGATAATGATGATGATGATAATAACAGTAATAACAACAATAATAATAATAATGATAGTAATAGTAATAATGATGATAATGTAAATAATGATGATAATGATGATGATGATAATAACAGTAATAACAACAATAATAATAACAATGATAGTAATAGTAATAATGATGATAATGTAAATAATGATGATGATAATGATGATGATGATGATGATAATAACAGTAATAACAACAATAATAATAATGATAGTAATAATTATAATAATAATAATGATGATGATAATGATGATAATGATAGAAAGAAAAAAATGATGATGATAATGATGATAATGATAGAAAGAAAAAAATAATGATAATAAAAAATAATAGTGATAATGATAATTATGATAATGATAATGATAATAATAGTGATAATACTAATAACGATAATGATAAAAATGATAATGATAATAAATATAATAATATTAGTAATAACAATGATAATAATAACAATGATAACAGTAATAATAATCATAATAATAATAGTAATAATAATGGTAACCATGTAATCATAATAGTAATAATAATTGCAAGAATAAGGATAACAATAATAGTTATAATAACGATAATGATATTAATAGCATAACAATAAGAAAAACAATAATGATGATGATTATCATTATAAAGGAAACAATCCTGAAAATGATTGTGGTAATTACTTCGTTGCTATTAACATATCGCTGCTACGGACATACTTACGATGATAATAACGTCAATAACATAAATACCAATAATCATGATGCTAATTGTTGCCGCGATAAGGACTTGCTAATGAGGGCAGTAATTATATAAATATGGATAATTAAATAGATAATGATGGTTATTAAAGCCACGAGGTCGTACTGCTGTACATGATATTGATAATGGAATATAACGATAAGGTAATTGTGCAATTAACGATAATGATAATTATTGAGTGAAGAGTGATGTTGAACATAATTTGAAGTGTAAGGTGAAGGGGAAGGAGAAAGGAAGAATAGAAGGAAGGGCAGTGGCAAAAGAAATGGAAGGGAGGAAGGGAGAATTGAGCAAAATGCGATAAATAAATAAAGATACACGCACGCACACAAATAAATGTATACGCACACACACACACACACACACACACACACACACACACACACACACACACACACACACATACACACAGACACACACATACACATAGACACACACACACACACAGACACAGACACAGACACAGACACACACACACACACACACACACACACACACACACACAACACACACACACACACACACAGACACACACACACACACACAGACACACACACACACACACACACACACATGGGGAGGGGAGTGTAAAGGGAGAAAGACAGATAGACCGAGGGAGAGAAGCGAAACGGGAGGGCCCCCGCCACGCCAGACGTATTAACCTATTTCCAAATTCTTGTTTGTTCGCCGTCGATTCGGGTGAAGTAGAATGTGTGCCTAGGTACGCATGTGTGTATGTGTGTGTCTTTGCGCACATATGTGGGTGTTGGAGGGACAAGGAATAGCAGGTGACGTGTTAACGACAGGGGACATTGCTAACAGCAGATGACTTAGCCAACAGAAGATGAATTTGCCAACAGCAGATGACATTGTCAGCACAGATGACATTGCCAACAGCAGATGACTTAGCCAACAGATGATGAATTTGTTAACAATAGATGACACAGTAGATGACACTGCCAACACTGTAAATGACAAGGCCAACAGCAGGTGCCATCGCAGCAGACGGCAGTACCAACAGCAGGCGACTTTGCCCCCAGCAAGTAGCATTACCAGCAGCAGGTGACGTCATTCTGCAAAAGGAGCAAAGGTGGCATCTTTAAAGACAGGATTTCAATAAAAACAGATAAGTACTCCAAGAACACCTGCTCGGGGACAAGGGAGGGGGGGGGGGGTAGGTACGCTGTAGGTAGAGAGAGGGGGGGGGGGGTGAAGGTCAGGAAAGGGGAGGGAAGGAAGGGGGAGGAGGGGAGGAAGGAGGGGGAGGGGAAGGGAAAGTAGGGGGAAGGAGAGTAGAGGGGGAGGGGAGGGGAAAGGGGTGGGGGATATGGTAGAGGAGGGAGAGGAGAAGGGAAAGGTGGGGGGGAGGAGTGGAAGAAAGGAAGAATGGGATGAAGGGAAGGACGGGGAGGATGGGTGATGGGGAAGGGGAAGAGGAAGAGGAGGAGGAGGAGGAATAGGAGGAGGAGGAGGAGGAGGAGGAGGAGGAGGAGGAGGAGGAGGAGGAGGAGGAGGAGGAGGGGAAGGGGGCGGTGAGTAGGGTGAGAGTGTACGACAGGAAAGCAATCGATAGAGTGACTGGCGCATGTGTGAATCTCCCCACCACCCATCTCTCCCCAACACCTCCTCCATGTTTTCCCCAACAAACACCTACCTTAACCTCCCCAACATTTCCTGTTTCGGGGCCTCTGTGTCTCTGTTTCCTTAAGTCCCTCCACCGCACACGCACATTAGGGGAATCAGCTGTTGATGGCAGATGCTTCTCCCTTTCCCCCTCTTTCTTTTTATCCCTCCCCCACCTCTCTCTCTCTCTCTCTCTCTCTCTCTCTCTCTCTCTCTCTCTCTCTCTCTCTCTCCTCTCTCTCTCCTTCTCTCTCTCTCTCTCTCTCTCTCTCTCTCTCTCTCTCTCTCTCTCTCTCTCTCTCTCTCTCTCTCTCTCTTTCTCTCTCTCTCTCTCTCTCTCTCTCTCTTTCTCTCTCTCTCTCTCTCTCTCTCTCTCTCTCTCTCTCTCTCTCTCTCTCTCTCTTCCCCGATACTTCCATTTGCTGTTCTTTTTTCTTCTTCATTATCCTTCTTTTAAGTGTCTTCTTTTCTTCTTACTTTCCTTTTTAATGTTATTTTTTAGATACTTTTATTGTTTACTTTACTGCCATTCATGAGCTAGTTTCTTCCCTTTCTCTCAATTATCACGCTTTCCCTACACCTCCTTCTTCCTTATCCCTTCCCCTCATCTTCCTTTCTCCCCACTGTTGCCCATTTCTCTTTTTTCTCTGTTATCATTTATCCCTTTTCTCTTTTTCGTACAGTCTCTCTATCTCCCGACTCCTTGTGATTCATTTTCCCGTTTTCTTTTGTCTTTTTTTTACGTTTTCTTCTGATCTCTTCCTCCTCCCTTCGCAAAATAGTCTTTTGAGTTCAGTTTGCTCTATTTTTTTTTGTTTTTTTTTTGTATTAATTTCTCATATTCCTCACTCTCGTCTCTCTCTCTCTCTCTCTCTCTCTCTCTCTCTCTCTCTCTCTCTCTCTCTCTCTCTCTCTCTCTCTCTCTCTCTCTCTCTCTCTCTCTCTCTCTTTCTCTCTCTCTCTCTCTCACTCTCTCTCTCTCTCTCTCTCTCTCTCTCTTTCTCTCTTTGTTTAATTACTATAATGATGTTATTAATGATAACATTATTAATAATGCTAGTAATTATTATTAGAAATAATGATAATGTTAATACCAACAGAGATAAAATATATTAATAGACTGATTGCTACTGCACCTGCTACCACTACTTTCACTTTTACTTCTCAATACTACTTCTGCTACTATAACGACCACTATTACTACTACTGTTGTTACTATCACGACAAGTACTACTACTACTAATATCACTATCATTACTCCTAATGCTTCTACTATAGATATCACTACTACTACTACTGCTGCTGCTACTACTAATGATATTATTACTATCATTACCACTACTACTGCTAATACTACTATTACTATTACTATCATTACTATTACTATTACTACTATTAGTATTACTATCACTACTACTACTACTACTACTATAGCTATCACTATTA
>NC_061847.1:19148802-19151302 GCF_019202785.1 Penaeus chinensis | reverse complement strand
TCTCTTTCCCTTCCTCCTTCCTTCCTCCCTCTTTCTCTCTCCCTTAGTCATTCCCTCCTCCCTTCTCTATTATCTTGCATCCTTCCCCCTCAATGCAGAGCAGGTATTGGAACGAAGACTGGAAAAGAAAAAGGGAAGGAGACAAAAGAAAGGAAAAGAAAAAAAAAAATACTTTGGTGATGTTTACAGACTCGAAAAGTTGGTCGTACTCTCCTAATCAGTAACTTCCCATCTCTGCTGTGAACTTTTTTCCTCGCTCACTTTATACATCGCCTCACACTGGTTAAAAATAAGTGTTAAATATAGGAACGATAATTGATGAGACACTGAACAAAGATACGAGAATCGGGAGAATAATGAGGTTAAGAAAATAAGGAGAACGAGGCGCCAAATAAACCTTTTCATATTCCTTCATTTAGTTAATGAATGATAACTACTCGGTAATACCACTTGTTTGAATGAGATACGCCAATTGTGATAACACAAAGTAATGATAGACTCGTATATATGGATAGTAGCTGATAAGAATTTACTATAATTAGTCAAGAGTGATTGAATTAGATCGTTTATAAGATCTCAGAAGAGTTCAATTATTAAATGAATAACTAGTCTTGTGTAACGAGCTTGTTAAGTAATCATGCTTCAAGCTAGTTACGTCATTAGGAAATCTTTCATTTGGATATTTATGTCATCAGAGACTTTTACATAGTTGGGTCGTTAGATCGGTAGGTGATTAGGTCCCTAATTAGCAAACCATTTACGTAGTTAGGCGGTCGTTAGGCAAGAAGGGTAAGATGAAAACGACTCACTATAACATGTTAACTACAAAAGTGTTATTAACAATCATTTTTTCCTTAACCTTCATGATATTAACCAGCATCTCATGGGTCTATCTTCTATGCTGTATGTAGCTAATTTTGGTATGCTTGGTACATACACACACCCACACACACCCACACACACACACACACAAACAAGTACACACAAACCAAAAACACGTAACCCCCTCTCCCACAACCACCCACACACCCGCACACACACCCACACACGCGCACTCAAACATCCCCCCCAACACGCACCCACCCCCACACAAATACAAATAATCCGAAAGCAAAGAATTTTTCAGACGAAGTTGTTCCCCAAAGTTTTCCCAGATGCCTATATGTGGTTTCAATGTGAACTGGGTTATAAAGAGACCGCGAATCGAAGGAAAAGTATTTTTGCGTGGCTGCCTGTGTCTGTATATCTATTTATCTGCGTATCTACTTTCTACATATTTGTCTGTCTGTCCACCCGGCTGTCCATCTATCTGTCTATCTATGTATCTGTCTGAGTATCTGCCTGTCTATCTATCTATATATGTCTATTTATCTATCTATTTGTCTATAACTTCCTACCTATATGCTTGTCTATCTATCTATCTGTCTGTCTATCTGTCTATCCATCTACCTATCTGTCTGTCTGTCTATCTGTCTATATGTCTGACTGTCCTTTTATTTATATACTCCTGTCAGACTCTTTATCTATCTATCAATATGACTGACTGTCTGTTTATCTACCTGTCTCTATTACCTGTCTATCTACCTACCTACCTATCTATCTATCTATCTATATATTTATCTATCTGTCTCTCTCTGTATCTATCTATTTATCTATCTGTCTACCTGTTCTCTCCTCTATATGTATTCTGATATTCCTTTTCACCTCTCCATCCTCTCGCCCATCTTCCCTCCTCCTCTCATTCTCAAATTCCAGCGATTCCAAGAAAGTGGAATGAGTGAAGGATTGATTAAACGACAAAAAAAGAAGAGGGAGGAGGAGGGAGGGAGGGAGGGAGGGAGGGAGGGAGGGAGGGAGGGAGGGGTGGGTGGGGGCGAAGAGGGGAGGGAAGTGGCTGAGAAGTGGCCCGTTAATACCTGTCAAAGAAAGGAGACGCTTGGAAAGATGAGTGAAAGGAAGGGGAATAATAAATATGAGAACTAGAAACTGATAGGTTTAAAGAGGGGGAGAGGACGATGGAAAGAGGGGAAGAGAGAGAGAGAGAGAGAGAGAGAGAGAGAGAGAGAGAGAGAGAGAGAGAGAGAGAGAGAGAGAGAGAGAGAGAGAGAAAGAGATAAAGTGTGTGTGTGTGTGTGTGTGTGTGTGTGAGAGAGAGAGAGAGAGAGAGAGAGAGAGAGAGAGAGAGAGAGAGAGAGAGAGAGAGAGAGAGAGAGAGAGAGAGAGAGAGAAAGAGAGAGAGAGAGAGAGGAAGAGAAAGAGAGAGAGAGAGAGGAAGAGTGAATGCGAGCTGAATACACATAGCAGCAAAGCACATATTAATGGGGATAGCAGTCACTTAGCTCATCCCTTTGAGATAATTAGAAAACACATTCCATCTCTTCTCCCTTTCTTTACTTCCTGCTTCCCTTCTCACCTCCTTTTAGTTGTATATATATTTTTGTATGTGTGTTTTACTCTTATCTGTACGTCTATTCCATCCAGTTTCCTTAAAAGCGAGAAG
>NC_061847.1:19141302-19143802 GCF_019202785.1 Penaeus chinensis | reverse complement strand
CACACACACAAACCCACACACACACACAAACACATACAGACACACAGACACACACACAGACACACACACACACACACACACACACACACACACACACACACACACAAACACACACACAATCACACATTTATGCCCACGCACCCATAAACCAAAGAGATTAGAATAGAAAATAAACATAAAACAGCGTGGAGTAAAATAAAGACAAACGTTAATTACAAAGTAGAAAAAGGGGGAAAATTCAGCTTAAATGAAGATGCTGCCTTCGGGAGAGGACTAGAGATGTTGAGGCTGATAGCTGAGCTCATCTTCATTAGCAAGGTGTCTCTGGGTGTGGTTCATCAGCCTCTCCCGCCTTTGCGCTTTTGGGTAATTAGTGGCGGTGCTATTGCGTCAACAGCATCGTTGCTTGCACATTTTTAGATTAAGCAAGATGGCTGGAAAAAAAATCTCCCTTTTTATCTTCTTTCCTCTCTCTCTCTCTCTCTCTCTCTTCTCTCTCTCTCTCTCTCTCTCTCTTACTATAATTCTCGTTCTCTCACTCTCTTCACACTCTTTCTCTTTCTCTCTGTCTGTCTCTCTGTCTCTCTCTCTCTCTCTCTCTCTCTCTCTCTCTCTCTCTCTCTCTCTCTCTCTCTCTCTCTCTCTCTCTCTCTCTCTCTCTCTCTCTCTCTCTCTCTCTCTCTCTCTTACTATAATTCTCGTTCTCTCACCCTCTTCACACTCTTTCTCTTTCTCTCTGTCTGTCTGTCTGTCTCTCTCTCTCTCTCTCTCTCTCTCTCTCTCTCTCTCTCTCTCTCTCTCTCTCTCTCTCTCTCTCTCTCTCTCTCTCTCTCTCTCTCCTTTCTTTCTCTCTCCCCTTACCACTATTCCTCTCTCTTTTCTCCTACCGTATCCATCCGAGCCTCACTTTATTCCAAGAAAAAAACCATAATGATTACAAAATATTAAGATAAGAAATGAATAAGTAAAATAAACAAATAGATAAAATGTGATAGCAATAAAGAAAACGATACACCAGCAGATAATAATAATGAAAATACCACTGATGTTGATGATGACGATGACGATAACAAATATAAAGATAAAATTGATAATGATGATAATACAAAAAGACAAAACAGAATTGATACCATCACTAATCATTAGAATCACAGCAAAACAAGCAAAGTATTTGTAGCTTTAACAAGCGTTCATATATGTATACATAGATACATATCTATATTTACACATATACATACATATATATATAATAATAATAATAATAACCGAAAAGAAGAAGAAGAAGAAGAAGAAAAAAAAAAAACGAAGGAGAAAGAGTCGTGCAGGAAATCCCCCCCCCCCCCCCCGCCATCCTGTCTTATAACTCTTCTAAGACTTTGTGAATCATGTTTGTCTTGGGTGTCGTGTTACACATCATTAATCTGAGCGGTCGATCTGCCTAGACCAATTACTGGGGATCTCTCCTAGTTTCGTAAGGAGGGAGAGAGAGAGAGAGAGAGAGAGAGAGAGAGAGAGAGAGAGAGAGAGAGAGAGAGAGAGAGAGAGATAGATAGATAGATAGATAGATAGATAGATAGATAGATAGATAGAGAGAGAGAGAGAGAGAGAGAGAGAGAGAGAGAGAGAGGGAGAAGGTGTGGGAAAGAGGGAGGGAGAGAGGGAAAGAAAGAAGGAGGAAGGGAGTGGGTGGGAAGGAAGGAGAGAGGGAAGGACAGAGGGAAGGAGGGATGGAGGGAAGGGAGGGAGGAAAGGAGTGGGAGGGAGAAAGAAGGAGGAAGGGAGAGAAAGAAAGAGGGAAGGAGGGGGGAGGGGGGAAGGAGAGGTAGATGGAAGGAGGAAGGGAGAGAAAGAAGGAGGGAAGGAGAGGGGGAGGGGGAAGGAGATGGAAGGAGGAAGGGAGAAGTAGAGAGAAGGAGGATATAAGAGAGGGAGGGAGGGAGGGAAGGAGGAGAGAGAGAAGGAAGAAGACGAGAGGCAGAGAAGGAGGTAGAGAGAGATGATGGGGTGTAGGAAGGGGGGGGAGGGAGAGAGTGAGGAAAAAGGGAGGGAAAGGGAGACGAAGAGGGAGAGGAATAAAAAGAGAGAGGGGGGAAAGGAAAGAAAGGGTGAGGGCAACTGAAGAGGGAGGTGGGAAGGAAGGAGAAAGAGATGAAATAGAGGCAGAGGGAGGGAGGGAGGGAAGAAGAGAGAGAAAGAAATAGATGGACAGATAGATAGAGAAAGGAGTGATATAGTATATGAATATTATTTCTTTGGGATATCTTTATTTATTTATTCATTTATTTGCAAATTGCTATTTCTATTATGATTATTCGTATCTGACTTCCTCCCCCCCCCCCCCCTCTCTCCATTTCACTCTCATTCTTTTCCCTCTCTATTTCTTCTCCTTCCTTTCTCAGTATCTCTGTCTCCTCCTTCTTCCTCTCTTCCTCTCTCCTCTTTCTCCCTCCCCTTATCTCTCACAGCCGAAAAACAAGCCGTTAAAAAACATTGCCAGAGA
>NC_061847.1:19128802-19133802 GCF_019202785.1 Penaeus chinensis | reverse complement strand
TGTGTTTATATATATATATACACACACACACACACTTGTACGCACACACACATATGTATAATGACACACACACGTAAATGTCTTCTCGGCCGCCATATTAATCCCGAGAACGAGCCGGGGGGGGGGGGGAGGGGGGAGGCAGCAGCCCAGCATTTCTCCCTCAGCCACTGATACAAAGAAGGGGATTGTCGCCCGGGAAGTTCGGTCTGCTGGAAAGTGCAAATGGAATTCTCCAGTCTTACATCTTAGGCAGAAATTTATTTACATCTGCCAACAAAAGAATGATATAAACAAAAAGGACTCTGCGGACGATAAAATGCAAAGCTCTCGTGATGGCAATACCGAGCAGAAAGCTGCATTCATTAAGGGCATAAAAATGTTTCTTTACGATGTTGGAAGCTGAAATTATCACCATTTATTGCGGTCTTATTGTCTTCATTATTTATTTTCTTGTCATGCTGTCATTGTTTTCATTAATGTTGTGCAAATTGTTGTGGTTGTTGTGATTGCAGGTCATCACATTAACGTGGTTAATATTTTGGTACACCTGTTTGTGATGAAAAACTCTTAATGTAGTAAGTGTTCTCTCCTTTCTATGCGAAATCTTGCGTGTCAGTCTACACACACACACACACACACACACACACACACACACACACACACACACACACACACACACACACACACACACACACACACACACACACATCTACGATATGAATCTAAGGTTATACTATCCTCTTTTCACATATCACAATGGAGATTATTATCCCAACAGATACCCTAAAGCATATAATCTCGTTACATCCCAATTTTGTAATGTAATCTTACGTTATGGTGTTATGACCACATTTCTTAAGATTTAACCATGCTTATTCAGTCAGCCAGAATGGTGAATATAGAGGTAAACTAAAATATAAAGGGTGTTAGAAGAATCTTTTAAGATTGCCTTGAAAAAAAAATTCAGGAAAGCATAACTCTCGCTGTAAAGTTAGGTCGTTATAGATAGATGACTATATGCAAACAAGATGTCATGATAAAAAAAAAGACAAATGGAAAACAACGGATAAAGAAGAATATATAGAAAACAACGAATAAAGAAAAAAAACAACGGAAGAATAAGGAATAGGGTAGAATAATTGAAAAAAAAAAAAATCAACAAGAAAAGGAAAAGGAAATATAGAGGTAGAGTCAGGTAGAGATACAAGTACCCGGATATATCTTTCATGCCTAGGCCTCCGACAGCTAGGCCTATCGACAGACAATCGACAAACAATCACAGCCTATCACAGAGGGTCAGGTATGTTTAATTTGCGCGCATCCGCTGGCCTTTTGCTCCTCTCTCTCCATGTGGAAATGTCTGGATATAGTCAATAGGATTTCATGTGTTATAACTGTCCGATAGAGACTGCAAACAAAAGGAACAGATGGTGAACTAAACAAATCAATACCTACAAGAGAGAGAGAGAGATAGAGATAGATAGATAGGTAGATAGATAGATAGATAGATAGATAGATAGATAGATAGAGAGAGAGAGAGAGAGAGAGAGAGAGAGAGAGAGAGAGAGAGAGAGAGAGAGAGATAGAGAGATAGAGAGAGAGAGAAAGGGAATGAAGGAGGGCGGGATGGAAGGGAGGTGGGATGGACAGATAAATAGATAGATAGATAATTAGATGAATAGATAAATAGATAGATAGGTAGATAGAAATATACATAGTAGATAGATAGGTAGATATAGAGAATAGATAGATATATAGGTAAATAGATAGATAGATAGATAGATAGATAGATAGAGATAGATATAAAGATAGAGATAGAGAAAGAGATAGATAGATAGAGAGAGAGAGAGAGAGAGAGAGAGAGAGAGAGATAGATAGATAGATAGATAGATAGAGAGAGAGAGAGAGAGAGAGAGAGAGAGATAGATAGATAGATAGAGAGAGAGAGAGAGAGAGAGAGAGAGAGAGAGAGAGAGAGAGAGAGGAAATTGAGACAAACAGACAAAGAGAACCAGCCGAGAGTTCAGTGCAATAGAGAACAAACCGCAAATAAGACGGAGCGAGAGACTTTAATGGTACAGAAACATATAATGGTTTCCTTTTGATCGGCGCACTATCCCACGGGCTATTGACGATGGCGCCATCTTTGTGAGGTTAGAGAATGTTCCTGAAGTGAGGCTATCACCTTTACGTAAGCTCGCTGGCTAGGCGGAGATAGAGGGGGAGAGGGGTGGGCAGGGGGGAGAGGGGAAATAGGCGCACAAATTGAGAATAAGAGGAAAATAATAAGCTGCGGGGAGGAGGAGGGAAGGAGGAGGGCGGGAAGCATACTAACAAGGCAAGGAAAATCGCGGAAAATAGTCTGTAATGTAACTCACTTTATCTATCTATCTATATGACTGTTTATCTGTCTATCTATTTGTCGATATACCTATATATTTTTCTGTCTCTCTGTCTATTTCTTTCTTCCATTTTATGTATCTATGTATCTATCTATATATCTAGCTATCTATCCTTCTGTCTATCAATCTATCTGTCTGTCTGTCTATTTATCTATCTATCTGTTTGCAGTCTTTCTATTCATCTACCTACCTACCTATCTATTTGTCTGTCTATCTGTCAATCTAGCTATATGTACGCGTATTCAATTTTGTATTTGTATCCCTATCTCTGTCAATCTGCCTTCGCTTTCTTCTCGTCTCCCTCCCCCCGTCTCTCTCTCACTCTCGCGCGCGCGCTTTCTCTCTCTCTCTATCCATATATCTCACTTCCCAACTCCCCCTTTGTTTTTCCCTCCCTCTCTTCCACTTCTCTCTTTCTCTCCTGTTCTCTTCCTCCCCCCCCTTCCTCTCTCTCTCTCTCTCTCTCTCTCTCTCTCTCTCTCTCTCTCTCTCTCTCTCTCTCTCTCTCTCTCTCTCTCCTTTCATTCCCGTCCTCTTCCTCTATCGCCCGTCCAGAGCCTCTTTTTTTCTCCCTCCCCTTCAGATAAATGAACTGGACAGAGACAGCCGCCTGGATAAATGGGGCTTCCCTTAGACGCAACAATGCATGTTATAGATTGCACTTTTATCGTGTTTATTGGTTTAGGCGTGCAAGTGGCAGAGCATATTGTGGTTAGGGAGCTGGAAATCGTTCTGGTTCTGATGTTTTTGTAATCGGCAATTGCAAAGGGTTATTGGATGCTTTGCTGTTGTTGTTGCTGTTGTTCGTGGTTTTTGTTTGTGATGTTTAGTAGCGTTCGTGTTTTTTTTTTTTTTGTGTGTGTTTATTTTGTGATTGAGATAGATGAGATTTAGATGATGATGCTTGTGGTTCGCAACATCCGACGCATAAATCGTTGTTTTTTTCTTTTTTTTTTTGGCGGTACTTAAGATCAGAAGGTCGTCGTGACATTTGCAAAGTAGTAAGGGTTTTATGACGCTGAAGTTTCAGGTAATTTTATCCGAAATTTCAGTAGTTAAGAAACGATTCGCGAAGCTTTACGACAATGATAATCCGAATGGTTTTACGACACTAATAGTCCGTGTGGCTTTACGACATGCTCTACCTCTGCCCAAGTTTTATTTAGTGTTTTTATGATGGGATATTAAAGCTTTTTGGATTATTTTCATACCTATTTTTGGGCTCCTGTCCATCGTGTCCTTCTTCGTGCTTTTATCGATCCTTTTCTTTCTATTTCTATCAATCTATGTACCTATTTTTGCGATTTTTATCGACATATATCCATCATTATGTGTCTCCTTATCAGAATCTATCTCGCTACATCTCCCTTTCTATCTATATCTACCTATCAATAAACTCAGATAGATAAATAGATATACAGATAGCAGCCTATCGGTTTATGTATTTATATGACTATCTATCTATATCCTCTTACAGAATCTACCTTTCTAAATCTCTATCATACCAATCAACACCCATTTCATATTTCATCACGACCCCCTATCATTACTATCCCTTTTACATTCACACTATCACATTTAACTATCATCACAAATATTCTTCAGTCTCCCCGCCAAAAGCCATGAAACACAGAACACACGACCCTGTGCCCTTTTCTGTGAGGTTACGAGGCGACCGTCACATCAGAGTGATCTCGTCTTCCACTCGTTGCTTTGGTGGTACGGAGCCTGGATTAAGTGTGTGTTCGTGTGTGTGTGTGTGTGTGTGTGTGTGTGTGTGTGTGTGTGTGTGTGTGTGTGTGTGTGTGCGCGCGCGTGTGTGTGTGTGTGTGTGTGTGTGAGAGAGAGGGTGAAGGGTGAGGATGTACCTGTGTGTGTTTATGTGTGTGTGTGTGTGTGTGTGTGTGTGTGTCTTTTGTGAGGTGTGTCTGAGAGTTCTATGTGTGTTACTTACTCATATAGTGTTATAGTTTCAAGCCATTTTTTTAGACGGAGTATTTGGGCACTGGCACATATTTTTTTCAAAAAAGATATGCTTTTGCTTTGAACCCTCCGAAGAAATATCTATGAATCTGTCTGCCAATCTATCTATCTATCTCTCCCCTCCCTCCCGATCTTTCTCTCCCCTTCCTCCCTCCCTCCCTCACTCCCTTCGTTTTCCCATCCTTGTCTCCCACACGAAACTATAAGACATTAGAAGCACAAATAGTCACGTTCTGATGGCAGGGAGGGCGCTTAGTGGGGGTGGGGGGAGGCGGTGGGCTGAATACAGCATTTAGCCAGAACTTTGGTCTTTAGTCTGACCCCTTCCCCTCCCCCAATGCCTCCCCCTCTGAGATCCCCACACACTGAGCTCCCCCCCACCCCCTCCTCTCCCTCTGCTTAGTCTCTTTGGGGGATATATGGTCGCCTGAGTGTGTTGACTCTCCGGCTTACCATGCTTTCACTTATTTCTCTGTCTCTCTTTGTCCCTCGGTCCCTTTGCATGCGGACCTGTCTCTGTGTCTCAGTGTCGGTTCCTGACGCTGTCCTTTATTTGATTTTCTGTTTCTCTGGCTCCAGTTTCTGTTTAATTCCTCGGCCGTGTAACCACTTTTT
>NC_061847.1:19121302-19123802 GCF_019202785.1 Penaeus chinensis | reverse complement strand
GGGGGCGGGGCGAGTCCGACAGGGAGATGAACCCTTCGGCCCAATCTTTGTTCAGAAATCGAATCACTACACACAGGATATTTAATAAGGCACTTCGGAGATATGCTGAATGGGAGACTCGTGGCTCGAGAGGCCATACCTCGCGGACAGCGTGGCGGAGCGAGATTCTGCGCGATTCAGGTGGCCGGGAGAGGAGCGATAAGGAAAAATGGAAGCCCGGGTAAACAGATGGACGATTGGATTACTTTATGATTTTCGCTGTGCATGAGTATAGACTTACTGCAAGTTTGATCACACACACACACACACACACACACACACACACACACACACACACACACACACACACATATACACACACACACACACACACACACACACACACATACACACACACGCACGCACACTCACACACACACACACACACACATACAATAAACATAAATGATGAAAGGTAATAACATTAACATGAATAGGTTCGCAGGCGGAAACAAAGGTATACCACACCGGTTGGGGAGGTGAATCAAAAACTGCAGGAAGGGATACGTATTTGTGTTGATATTGAAACCAAACGTAGCCATCACAACCGGAATATGGGAGCAGAGAAAAAGGGAGAAGACGAAGTAGCAGTAGAAGAAGAAGAAGAGGGAAGAAACACATCGGAGAAACGTAGATGAGGGCGGGTCACCGACTCCAGGTAGAAAGGTAGATGGATGAGGGTCGAGTAAGATCTAAATGAATTCATAGTGAGGAAAACGGGAGTCAGAAAGAGGGAAACAAGGAAAGGAGGAAAGATACAAGTGGGAGAGAGAACATTGAGAGTTATTTGGAGCTGGAGGTTGAGATGGAGGTGGCGGGAGGACGTGATGGGAAGGGGAAGGGGGAGGGAGTAGAGGTTAGGTCGTGGGCGGAGGGTTCCCAAAATAGAATCGTGACGTCACAGATCCATTCTGAAAACCTGGCTGGCAAGGGCGCTGCCAGAGGTACGATGGTTTGCTCATGCGTGCTTTTGCGTAGGCAAGGGCAATCGATACGGTGTTGCAAATGTGATGACTCCCCCAGGTTGTCTGTGTATGTTTGTATGTGTTCTTTTTTCACTGAATTTTTATTGTGAACCCTGTAACATGTTCTACGGCAAAACCACGAACAGAAACTGGAACTACATCAAAACACTCTATGGATTTTAGTCGCCATGTTTCACTACAATCGTCAGGCAGTGCCGTGTCCACCCACCTTGCCTGAATATTAGTAATGGTTTACTGAATATGTAGCCGCACTTATGTACTGGCCACAGATAATTGAATTGCTATTAATGATTTATGCATATTAGTACAATGATATAGCTGATCTTTTATTCATAACCAATGCTCACCGCCTCACCTTAAATGTTGATCAAGGGTATAACAGTGTTGTAGGTCCCACTACATCTTCATCTGTTTCATTCGCCTGCATAACGCACCTTCGCTTATTTACAGTTTGTTCATGTAGTCTTTCACTGCGAGAGTGTATGTGTGTTTGATGTCTGCTAGTGTGTGTGTGTGTGTGTGTGTGTGTGTGTGTGTGTGTGTGTGTGTGTGTGTGTGTGTGTGTGTGTGTGTGTGTGTGCGTGCGTGTGTGTGTGTGTATGAGTTTGTGTGTGTGTGTATGCGTGTGCATATTTTATGTATGTAAACGTTGTATGTGGGTATATGTGTGTGCGTGTTGTGTGTGTAGGTGGATGTCTGGAAGGCCGAAGCAGTGGGTGGTGAGGGCAGTTAAAGCGGAAATTACTGTTATTTACTGACATTTAAACACATATTTATGAATCTTATATTGTATACCTACTCTTATTAATTAAAATCGGTGTCCTGCAGGTTTGTGCGGCACAGAACAACATACAGCATTTTATTTGCTATTCCGCTATCATCAACTTCCCTGTTCATATTTTTTATCACCTTATATTTCTCTCATTACCTGTTGGTGTACCTGTCCTTCAGTGTGTCTGTCTGCCTGTCTGATTATACTGCTATTATAAGCATTAATTAGATAACCGTGGTAATTAGAGACAAATCCGGGATAATGATGAGGATAATAATAATAATAGGGAAGTTAATACTGATAATAATGGAATAAGAAATAGTGAATATTATAATGATAATAATAACAATAATGGCGATAGTAATAATAATGACAATGGGAATAATAATAATAACGTTAAGAAACTGTAATGAAAACGATGATAATAACAACAATAATGACGAAATGATAGTGGAAAAAATAACGTCAGTAAGGGTGATAATAATGATAATAATGATAACAATGATATTGATACGATAATAATACCTACAATAATGATTATATTGATAATAGTAGGACTAATGATAATAAGGAAAAAACAATAAGAAAAATGACAACAACAACAACAACAATAAAAATAATAATAATGATTAGAACAATGATTTTGTTGCTAAATATAAATAATCATAATGATGATAACAATGATAACAACAAAAAATGATAA
>NC_061847.1:19101302-19106302 GCF_019202785.1 Penaeus chinensis | reverse complement strand
TCCCGCGCTGCTGCGCCTCTCACTCAACTCACGCACTCACGCACTCACTCACCTCACCACTCTCTCCGCTCTCTCTCGCTCTCTCTCTCTCTCTCTCTCTTCTCTCCTCTCTCTCTCTCTCTCTCTCGTCGTCTCTCTCGCTCTCTCTCCCCACTCTCTCTCCTCGCTCTCCTCTCCTCTCGCGCTCGCCTCGCTCGCTCTCTCTCGAGCGCTGCTGCTCTCCGCTCTCTCTCTCTCTCTCCTCGCTCGTATCTCTCCTCGCTCTCTCGCGCGCATCACCACCCTCTCACCGCACCCACACCCCCCTCTACGCTTCCAGCCCCCACCCCCCACCCCCAACAACCTCCCACCGTTACCTCGCCGTTCCCCAAACACCCCTCCATCTTCCCCATCTATTGCTCCCAGCTATTAAGAACACCCTACAATGCAACCTACACTAACTCCTAAAATACTACATATCCCACTCCCCCTCTATCCCCGTGATCCAAATCTCACCTCTCTCGGTCCGCACAACTACACCGCGCCCCGCTAATGTTCCTCACCTGTTAACACACCCCGCCGTCCGATGCCTCAGCGTACCGTTAGTCTTGTGCTTCCCGGCCCCTGCGGCATGCCTCCCCCTCCGACTCTGCGGCGTAGGCATCTCGTGCGTCCCCTGCCGCGGCTGGCTCTTCTTCCCCTTCTTCTACTCGTCTCCTTCCCCATCATCGATCCTTCGCCTTTCTTCCCGCTTCCTCTTCTGCTTGCCCCTTCCTCCTTGCCGCGTGCTTCTTCCACTTATAATTCTTCCTCTTCTTCTTCTTCTTCCCCCCATCCGCACACCCTCTGCTGCTGCCCCGCCCATGTCCGCCACCTCCTCGCTTCCTCCGGGCTCCGCCCGTTCCCCCGCCTCATCTACCGGAGGCCTTCTGCTACTTTCATCGTCTTCTTTCGTCTTCCTCCCCTGCTCTCACCTCTCTCCCTCGGCCCGGCGGAGCTTCGTCCCCTTACTCTATCCTACTCCTCCCTACTTTCTTTTCCGTCTGTTTCTTCTTCTTCCTTCCTTCTCTGCCGTTCTACTCACTCATCCTCTTCCTCGTCCTACTCTGCTGCTGTGCCCCTGCCGCGTTTATTCCTTCTCCGTCCCCCATTCTTCTCTTCTCCCCTTCCCCCCCCTCGTCTTTCCTTCTCCTACTGCTTTCTTTATTCTTCAATCCTGACTTACCTCCTCCCCTTTCTCTCATCTTCTTCTACTGTTCTTCCTCCCCCTCCTCTTCCTCTCCTCCCGCCGTTCCTATCCTCCTCCACCTTCCCCGCTGCTTCCTCGTCTCCTGCGCCACTCTTTGCGTCGGCCGCTCCTGCACACAGTCCCTTCTTCTTCGTCTTCTTCGTTCTGCTGTCTTCTTCTTGCCTCGTCTCTCTTCTTCACTTCTTCTGCCTCTCCGCGTCTACTTTTGCCGACTTCCGCCCATGCCTCCTTTCTTCTCCTTCCCCTCCTTTCGTGCGAGCCTTCCCCTCCGGAGTAGGAGGATAAGAAGGGGGAGCGTCGGCCGGCTGATACGAGCCCCTGAGATCTTGATCCCCGTCTTCTTCTTCATTCCTTGCCTCCATCCTCTTCCACCTCCTTCTTCCTATTTCCCTCCTCCCTCTTCTTCATCTTCTGGAGGCACGTCTTACTTACTTCCCTATCCCCTCCTACTTCCCCCTTCACCCTATTCCGTTCTTCTTAGCCTTCTGTTCTTTCTTTCTTTCCGACTTCCTCTTCCCCTTCTTCCCCTTAATTCTCTTCTTCATTCTTCCCGCCCCTCTCTTTCTGTCTCCTCCTTTTCCTCTCTCCTCTTCCTCTATCTCTCTTCTGTGTCGCCCGCCCTCCCGAACCCATCTTCCTCATAGGCTGGTACTACCTCTCCCATTCATCTTCCCCATCCCCTCCCCCTACTTTCTATCTGCTGTCCCTAGCTTCCCGACGTACCTCTTCCGCTTGTTCCTCCGGCCGCTTCGCAGCCTTTCTTCTTCTACTTCTGTTCCTCCTTCTTCCCCCCCCCCCTGACTTCCTCTTCGTCTGCTTCTGTTTCCCCGCTTCTCGATGTTCTTCCTCTTCCTCCTGCCAAATCCTCTTCTGCTTCTCGGTCCGCTTCTTTTACCTCTTCTTCTTCCTTCACTTCCCCTTTTCCTCTCCCTCCCTTCCGTCGTCATTTTCTTCCTTACTTCTTATCCACTTCTCGTTCTTCTTACCGTCTCCCGCTTTGAACCCGCTCTATCTTCATCTCCATCCTCAGACGCACGCCGTTAGGAGCATCTCAACAGCTTCCTCCATCTTCTTCCTCTCCTTCCCGAGCCGCCTCCTGTCACTCTCGACCGTCCGTAACCCTCACCCCAAAGCGTCAGCTTGCACCCCCACGTTCGTGCCGCAACTAACACTCCCCGCTCCTCCTGCTTCTTCCTCCTCCCTAACCCCCAACCCACCGCCCCCCTCTCTCTCAACCTTTTACACGTGCATCTCTCAAACCATCCCCTGCGCCCCCTCCGGCGCGGCCCTCCTGTAAACTCTCAGGAAGTGCGTCGGCACCCGGCCCTCCTCTTCGTCCCTTCCCTCCTCTCATCCACCGTCAGATTCTTCCTCAACTGTCCCTCCGTCTCATCTCCGTACCGTACTCCCTGCGGAGTCGTCTGCGGTCCTATCCTCCCACTCACCGCCTTCGATTCCTCTCCTCCCTCCACATCCACATCCACCCCGCACCACCCTCACCCCACAGTACCGTCTATCAACTCACCGCCCTTCCCAATGCCTCAACTCCCCACACCCGCCCCTCCCACCCATCCCACGCCCCTATTCCTCTAAGTCACCAAATCCCCGCCCCCTTACCTCACACCCCCACCTAGGCCTCTATGTTCGTCTGAGGGCCAAAGCATACACCGGTACACCCACCAAACCCCGCTTCCGTTCCTGTCCTGTCCCTCCCCCACCCTTGCTCCCCCTTCCCCCCCCACTCCACTTGCGAGGGTAAAGAGACCTCCCGACCTCAACTTTCTGAGGGCCGTACTAGCGACAGTTCTGAGATGTACCCCTCTCCAAACAATACAACAGTAAGTAAACAAAAACTACACATCAATAAATCTACCTACCTCTACTAAACGAAAATACAACTAATATAGAAATCATACTAATATTTATATACTATAATATAAATAATATATATAAATATATAAATAGATATATACTACATATGACACATACACACAAGCCACACATTCCACGCACGATTACACTGACACACTCCCCGCCAAAGACTCCACACACGACAACAAACTACACACACACACACCAAACATTAAGGAAATATCCACCCCACCCCCACACAAAAACTACAACACACACACCAACACACCCACCCCCCACCACACACACATATAAACAAAAAATAACTATAAAAAACACTAAAAACCTACCACATAACAAACATGTGTATGGGTAAATAAAGACGGAGCCAGGCAAAAGCATCGCCACACTGACCTCGCCCGATTCGGCCATTGTGTAGCAGGACAACACAAACCTGCCAAAAGGGCCTAATCGCTGACACTCTGTACCGCGACCGGATGGCCAAACGCGAGGCTGAACACATAGTTAAAACTTCGCAATCTATCTTGCAGTCATTTGGAGACTTACCCAAAAACGCTGTATTGTCACCGTATGTTTTGTGTCACAGTGTGTGGCTGCGCGCAACAAACACAAGATGATATGTTTTTATTTGTGGTTGTTTTATCTCTACAATAAATATCATCTAATATATAGAATTAATATATATACATATAATATATATAATATAAATAATATATATATATAATATATATAATAAATATATATTATGTTTGGAAGTTGTTATTATGCTTTAGGAAGCCTTTAAAATACCACAACAAAAAATTCTTTCACAACCTTTATCTTCTTGTGTCCACACATCATATCAGAAGTCACTTGAAGCAAAAACGTAACGGGGAACAGAGAGTCACACACATCGCATCCACAAAGAACATATTATAAGTGATTTCTGAACAAAATGCAACAAAAAGGCCGCTATGGTAACAAACGGACACAGGTGTAAAAATATTCTATCATTGACAGTGCACATGTTCTTACAATGTAGTTATTAGCTGTTGACACCAGAGATGGTTGCTGCTGTTGCTAGCTTGCTTTTTATAATCATTTGTTTTAGATGTCATAATGAAGAACAATGATCATGACAATGATGATCAGAAGACAATCTAAATTATTAATGCTAGTTTATAACCAATAACATTAATATACCAATTATCAATAACTATGTATTATTGCCACAGGCTCGTCATTATCGTCAGTTCTCCAACCATAGCAATGCAGTATATTCAAAGTAAAATACCCAACATTATAATGTCATTTTTTCGACTTTTCTTTTCCTTGCAGAAACCACGCTCTTTATTCGGCTTTCGGGCGCCTCTCTCAGCTCTCACCAGCTCCGCGGCACATCAACAAGAAATGATCTCCAGACGTCTTTTTACTCTTCGGCCCCAGTTACGCCCGGACTGTCAGACCTACATTAAGAAAATCGAAATTAATTTTCGGAATGTCTGTTCCCCTCTTGCTGAAGATGAATCAGGAGTTTTAAAAACTCATGAATTCCCAACACTTATTTTTTTTATTTTGATCCCCACATTACTCACCCCGGGCCTGAAAAAAGTGCAAAACTGCATTTTTATTGTGTATTGTTTTCCCAACTAAGTTGTCCCCCATACCTTTCCCCTTGCAGTCCCCCGCTGGCCCGAAGACATGAAAGGCCGTTCACTGAAAGGCCCCAAGAGAACCAATTCTTTTTTATGAGATTATTGGGCTAATTATAAAAAAAATTACCGTTACAATCTTTAAACCCAAAAAACCCTCAGCGTTTTACATTTCATATTTAGTGGATGGATGGGGTTGTGTTGTCCCCCCCGTCCTCTTTTTTTTTAAAGGGTTTTCCCCGAGTTGTGGTTGGTTTCCCCCCCCGTTT
>NC_061847.1:19086302-19091302 GCF_019202785.1 Penaeus chinensis | reverse complement strand
ATTGCAAATAAAAGAAATAAATAAAAGTAAAAAAATATATATCAATATATATATATATGAAATAATTCTAAGAAACTACCACCACACGACGCACACACACATGCACACACACACCAGGACACCACACACACAATGCACACTGACACAACACACACCCCCCAAACTCACACACACAACACACACACACAGCAACACACACACCCCTACACAGACACACCCACACACGCACACACACACGACACAAAAAACATATTATAATAGTAATAGAAAAAATAACATATACATATATATACACATGTACACCCACACACCGCCAGCACGACACACACACAACACACACAACACACCCACACACCACCAAACCAACACCCACACACACACCAAACACCCACACAACACACACACACACACACCCACACAAAACACACAAAAAAATATAAATTATATATATAAAAATAAAAATATATATAGTTAAACAGAAAAAAATATTTTAATATATATATATAAAAACCCCATATAAAAAATATATAATATATATAAATATTTAAAAAAATAAAATATAATATATATAAAATATATAAAAATTGTTTGTATTATATGTTATATATATAAAAACAATATATATATATTTGTATTTATTTTAATGTAAAATATAAATGTACATAAAAGTAAATAATATATAAAAAATGATACTTTTCAATGTTTTAAAATATATAAAATATATATATAAATATATATTTAAAATTTAAAAAATAAAATAAAATATATTAAAAATATAAAATATATTTTATAAAAAAAAAATAACACAACACACACATTGAAATGTACACACCCCCCACACACACCAAAAAACCCACATATTGTATAAAAATTTATATAATATAAATTTTTAATTTTTTTATTAATAAAAAATATATATATTAAAAATAATATAAAAAATATATAAATATAATTTTTTTATTTTTTGTACTACCCAAGGATAATTAGACCAATAAAAATGAATGAAGAATTAAAAAAGAGAAAACTCTGACAACCAAACTCCGAACCGCTTCCTGGCAAGCCATAACACGCACAAAGAGATACAAAATCAAGTGATGCCTCGGAGTCTCCGTTTAGGAATGTGTTTACAAGTGAGCCTTTGCTGAGGGATTTGATTTGACGAAACCTAGAGGAGGTTTTCTTTGATCGCGGGAAAGATGGCACGACCCGGATCTTCCTTGGGCGTCCATTGGAATCTCTGTAATTTCTGGTCCTCCTCGTCTTCTTAAGGAGGAGAGAAAATGGCAAGGGTCATCCTTTTTTTTGATTACCCTTTTCGTGCTAAAATGATGTGCTTATTCATAGGTCACGTTTCAGGAAATACAACAGTGATAACAGTTACGTCTAATTTGAGATATATATTTTGCAATCAATGGTAATTAGATTATCTATTGTCTATTTTTATTTAATAACTTACCAAAATACCAATACCAAAACCACTTTGTACGTGTAAGAAACAATAGCCAAGAACAATAGCAAGAGATTTCCTTGGGATATTGATCACAGTAACTGTAACTCTCGCGTGACTGTAACGATTGCATGATTGTGCAGAGAGGAATATTCAGACACAATAGAGGGAAATATAATGCAAAGCTGATGCACATGCGGCTGCAGGTAGAAAATAAAGGAGGTACAACAACAACAACAAAATCCTGTTTTATTATGATGAGATGAATATTGTATTTATTGCCAGAAGATAGATATTGGATATACACAGTCAAAAAGTCTTTGTACGCAAATCTGTCATACGAAATAGAATATAACAGCCTAATGTAGTTTCACTTTATAGCACGAGCTAAGATGCTTTTTCCGTAGCTCAGAATTCTTTGAAGTAAGGGTCACCAGTTGCCAGGCAGTGGATTCCCGCGTCTTATTAGGGAGAAAGGAAGAGAAGAAAACAATATGAAATTCCTCATGTCCTACTGCTTCGCATTGGCAGCAATAATACCTTCACCAACATGCGTGGAAACGCGGATGGCAGACACTGCCAGTCGCGATGCCAAGCGTGGAGAGCCGTCAGCCTCATGACTAATGCCCCTCCCCCTCTCTCCCCATTGCAGGAGCAGGTTGATCCCCGCAACCTGGCCATTGTCCGCTTCACGCCCTCGGCCACGGACCCGCACACGGACTTCGCCGACGAGGTGTACTTCCCGCCCATCAGGGAAGGCGCGGCGCACAACGGCTTCACGCCCTCGGCTTCCGGCGACGACGGAGACGCCCACGCCGACTTCGCCGACGAGGTCTACTTTCCACCCGGGGGAGAGTCCAATGCCATCAACGGGGATCGCGAACACCAGGTAAGGCTGCACCGGAGAGGCACACGGGATTGTGCAGACACACAGACACGCACATATGCTTACACACTTGCACACACACACACACACACACACACATGCAGAGCAGACCTCCCGCCCCGCCTGAGAGGCAGCTCGCTGACCCACTCCTCCCCCGCAGGAGTCCGCCACGAGCGAGCCGGGCGCTTCGTCGGGTCCTCCTGACCGCCCCCGGCCCCCACCCCCCCCCACGAGGGGAAACGGAGCCAAGGGGGGGTGGGGCCCTCCCTGCCAACCCTCCCGGCCCCCCCACCGACCACGCCAGCGCCCCTCCCCGCCGCCGGAAAACCCCCCGGGTGCGGGACACGGGCGACATTACTCCTACGGTAAGGCCCCCTTCCCCGAGCGCCCCTCCCTTTGGCTCCCCCCCCGGGTGGGTCTTCTTGCCATTTTGGGGGCCCTCGATTTCTCAGCAGTCCCCCTCGATTCTTTTTTTTCCTCCCCCCCCCCCTCTCTCTCGCCATTCTCACTCCAAACTCTCTCTCTTCTCTCTCTCTCTCTCTCTCTCCCTTTCCCCCCTCTCCCTCTGTACTCCCCTCTCCCTCCTTTCCCTTACTCCCACTTCCTACTTTCTCCCTTCCCTCCCTCTCACCCTTCATCTCTCCCTCTCTTCCACATTACCTTTCTTCATCTCTCCCTCTCTCCCTTTCTTCCCTTCTCCCTACCTTCCTCTCTTCCTCCCTTCCTCCTCTCTTCCACTCTTTCCATCCCACCTCTCTCTTTTTCCCTTTTTTATTTTTCGCAGAATTTCATACAGTGTTCATTTTTGAAAATCATTATCATCTCAACGATTTCCAACCCCCTATTTTGCCCTCTAATCATTATCGCCGAGAAATTGTCCCGAAATAATCATTCTTCTGACATGGAACACCCAAAAAAAAAAAAAAAGAAAAAAGGAAAAAAGAAAAGAAAAGAAAAAAAAAAAAAAAAAAGGAATTCTTCACATCCTTCGTTTTTCTCTCTCTTTTCATTTCCAATTTCCCCTAAGGAAAATAAAAGGATTAAAAAAAACTCATTATCAACCCGACCTGAAGAAAGAAAGGGGAAAAACCAATTTTGATTGGTGGAAATTGATTAAAAGGGGGAAAAGGGCGGGGGAAAACAAACCCCTCCCTTTGGCTATGGAAAAGTAAACTCTTTGGGTAAACCTGAAAGCGTTATTTAACCCCTCCAATACTGAAAAGAAAGAGGGGGGGACAGATAGACAAACTAGGGACAGAAGGGCAGCAGTGTTCATTATCGGTTTTATATTCTTTCACTCTCTTTCTCTCTCACTATCTCTCCATATCCTCTTCTTCTCCTTCCTCTCTCCTCTCTCCATCTTCTTCTTTCCTTCTCCTCTCTCTCATCTCTCTCCTTCCCTCTTCCTCACATCAGCCCCCTCCCCTCCCTCTCCCCCTCTCACCCTCTCCCCCTCTTCTCTTCTCCCTCCTCTCCCCCCCTCCCCTTTCCCACTCTCCCCCTCCCCTCTCCTCTCTCCTTCCTCCCCTTCTCTCCTCTCTCTCCTCTCTCTCTCTCTCTCTAATATTTTAAAATATTTTAAAAAAAATTTTATATAAATATACACACACAAAAAACACAAAAACACACACAGAAAAAAAATATATATTATATATAAAAGATATATATATATAACATATATATACCATATGTGTGTGTGTATTTAATTTTGTGTTTTTTGTATATAAAAAATAAATATAAATAAAATAAATAAAATTAAAATTATTAAATGTTTTTTTGTGTGGTGGGTTTTTTGTGGGTGTGTGAATTTAATTATGCAAATAGGTAATTTGAATACACACAAAACACACACACCCCACCCCACAAAACACAAAACCCCCAACCCCAAATAGAATAAAAAAATATAATTTTATACACCCAAAGTTGTGTTTGTATGTATGGGGTTTTTAAAATATATTTTAAAATTAATGTTTTATAATATAAAATAAATTTCACACACACACAAAAAAACACACACACCACACACACCACCACCCCACCCCACACACAAAACACACACACACAACCCCACACCAAAAAACCCACACCGGCCCCACACACACCAAACCCCACACACACAAAACCAAAAAACAAAAAATTTTAAAATAATATATATAAAATAATAACAACACCACACACACACAAAAACACAAACACAACACGATAAAAAAATATATATAAAAATAAAAAAAATATATATAATAATAAATAGACATAAATAATTACACATATGTGTTGTGTGATATGTGTTGTGTTTTTTTATAAAATATTTATATACATAAATATATTGTAAAAATAATAAATATAAATTTTAAGTGTGGTGTGTGTGTGTGTGTGTGTGTGTGGTGTGTGTGTTGCGCCACACACACACACACACACACACACACACACACACCACAAAACAACACACACACAAAATATAAAAAAACATATACATACACACACACACACACACACACACACACACACACACAAAAAAATATATATAAAATATATATAATAAATACTACATTTTAAAATACACACAACACACACAAAAAACCACACAAAAACACACACCCCCACACAACACACAACACACACACAAAACACATACCCACACCACCAAAAAACCAAAACACACAAAAA
>NC_061847.1:19078802-19081302 GCF_019202785.1 Penaeus chinensis | reverse complement strand
GCCGAGGTTCGGCCTTGAGAGCGGACCCGGACCCGAAGCGGCCTTCTTCGACCGCCGGGACGACCTAGAGGAGTACCAACTGGAGCAGCTGGAGCAGGAGGTGGAGAAGGAGCTGGCTAGGGAGTCACCAAGGACTTCTGCGCTGCGGGAAGCGTGAGTATTGCGAACGCATGTTGAGGTACATAGTAGAGACATGCACCATACGCTGTATATTCCCCTCGCACGAGCTCAAACACTACCATGCAATGAATAACCTAGGAATGGGGCTTAAGATGTCAGTCACATTGCTCGCATCTAAGTATATTCCCCGAATCAATTTAGATCCTAATACCGTACGAGTTTCATGTCTCACACACAATTTTCTTACAAGTGCGGCTTAAGGCAGTCGTGAAATTTCAAAAGAATCAGTAGTTTAACCGATACCGACTTCAGGTTTGGTCCGCAACTGAACGCGCTGGACGACTACGGTAACGACTACGACGAATACGGCGGCTTGGACGACTACAGCGATTACCCCGGAGGCCGGCAGATGCTCTTCGGAGATTCGCCGTTTGCGCTCCAGAAAAAGGACGAGGAAACACTTGGTAAGAGAGTGGAGTTTACTTGGTTTATATTTTATAGAAAACGGTGAATATTCTACGAAACGTACTTGGCGGATAGTAGAAAAGAGTGATGATATGATGATATTATAAGTGTGTGTGTGTGTGTGTGTGTGTGTGTGTGTGTGTGTGTGTGTGTGTGTGTGTGTGTGTGTGTGTGTGCGCGCGCGTGTAAGTGCATTTGCGTGTGTTCGTTCTATAAGATGAAAAGACTTTGCATCCCTATCAATGCGCTTGCACATAAGCCGCCCGTTCCTCCCACAGGAGACGACTACGCTGAGCTGCTGGCGGGCGAGGACCTCAACTTCCAGCGGCCGGAGCGGGAGGACGTGAAGAAGCCCGGCCCCCCCTACAGCGTCAACAACTTCGCCTTCAAGAACAGCGACGGCGAGGAGGAGAACGACCGAGGCTATGAAGTGAGGGCCGGAGGTTTCTAGTGTTCTCTCCTTCCGATGACTTTTGCCGTTCTCGAATTCGGTTTTCGTTCTCGGATTTTCGTGTGTTCGTGTCTGTTCACGATGTATGGCTAGATTATACTTTAATATACTTTTATTGATGGCTTAATACGTCAATGTATTTATCTGTATGTATCTTTCTTCGGTAAAGCCATTCAGTATTTCACTATCGTTACGAAGAATCACTATACATTTTACATTCATCTACACATTAGTTTATTTTTTCTTTTGCTCTACATTTTACTTTTATTACTTTTCTTTCTTCCTTTTTCTTACCCTGTCGTTTCTCCCGAACGCAGGAGCTGGACGACCAAGAACCCGTGGCTGAAGGAGGTGACGTCATGTTGCCTCGCCTTCTGCAGGAGGGTCGCGCGTTGCCCCCTGAGCAGCTCGACCTCAGAGAAGTCAATGACTTGCAAGCCGCCGCCAAGCTCCTGGGACCTGCCATACAACCGGAAGAGCAAGTTCCTGGTGAGTGTTCCCTTATGCTTGGCTGGCTGTGTGTGTGTGTGTGTGTGTGTGTGTGTGTGTGTGTGTGTGCGTGATTATACTTTATTCTTTATATTACCATTGTTTCTCATCCATTCTTCTTCCATGATGGAAGTAAAAGGCAAGGTGAAAGAGAAATAGATAAAAGGATAAAACAGGGAAATAAAAAAGAAAAACAAAGAAGAAAGAAAGAGAAGGAGATAAAGAGAGAAAAGAACAAAAGAATGATGAAAAAGAGCAAGAAAATGATGAAGCTAGGAGAGAAGAGCGAATCTTACACAAGAGTATTTAACTAAATACTTACATTAGACGCCATCACTAGGGAGATTTATGATGGCTTGGGGGAAGGGAGGAGGTAAAAATGAAATAAATGCAAGGAGGAAAGGAAGGAAGAAGGAGAACGGAAAGGAAGAATTATGGTGAGTATTGGAAAGAAGTGAAGAGATGCTGATGTAAAGAAAATGTGGCTAAAGTATAGATAGAAAGGAAAACAAAAAATGGGGAAAAAGTGGGGCAAAAGAAGAGGAAGAAGAAAAGGGACTATATGAGTGTGTGTGTGTGTGTGTGTGTGTATGTGTGTGTGTGTGTGTGTGTGTGTGTGTGTGTGTGTGTGTGTGTGTGTGTGTGTGTGTGTGTGTGTGTGTGTGCTGGCGGCATTTGTTTATTTCGTATGTCCTTTTGTACAGCTACATTTGTCATTGTATTTGCTTGTTAGTGCTTCCTCACTGTCAAACTGAAACAAACACAAATTCTTCTTGTTAATCCATGAGATCTAAAACCTAAATCTAAATTTTTTATTCATACATAAAGAATCTTTGCAAATATATCTTAATTTTGAGCTATATAATGATACTGGACATCACCTGATTATTCAAATATTTAGTGATATTTGCCTCCATTCTGCCTCAGAGTCTCCTTATAGTGGCAGCCCGCTGTTTACAGTTGACTTAAAGAAAC
>NC_061847.1:19066302-19071302 GCF_019202785.1 Penaeus chinensis | reverse complement strand
TAACGCAAATCAGTGCTCCCGCGCGCACATAAGGTCCATGATGCGCAGTGTCGAGGGCATAAATTCGGCATTAGTGCGAGGGACAAATAGGAAAGCACCCGTGGCCCGCCTTTCTGGCCTTTATGTCCACGTGGTGTTGTGTGTTTGTCGAAACGCGAACGCTGTGTAGCTAAGAGTTAATGCAGTCGCTATCTCGCTATTTGTTAGCTGCTTTCGCTGACCTCGTTCGCCGGCTAACGTTCTCTTTCTATCTCCGTTTATAAATGGATCAAGGCTTTAGAGAGCGGCGTTGGAAAAAAGGAGTTAAAGAAAAAAGGAAGCGCTGGTCATCCTTTGATTGCGACGGATAGTAGAGAGCTAATTTTTGGGTCTTATCGTGGATGATGTGATATTTCCCAGGGCTGTGGGACTTGTTTTGAGGCTGTGGGACGAGATTAGCGGAGCGGTTTATGCTCGCTTGGCGAAATTCCGCTATTTTTTGCTTCTGATCTCGCTAGGGGAGGTGTTTCTGCTCGCTGTGCAGCTTAATTTTCATTCGGAAGGTCTATGTAATATTGACAGATATAGCGCGTTTCGAAAATTGGTTAAATTCGACAGTCGGCAACCGCTTTATACTCTCAGTCGCAAAATTCATTTCAACAGCTGTTTTTGTCGGTGATTTTAAGGTATTGACGTTAAAAATGCACAGCTGAGGTCGTTATCCGCTCTCTGCATCCGCAAAATGCTGACACTTTTAGCTGCCGCGGCCTTTGAATCGAGGCTCGTCGCGTTCAGAGATACTCGACTGAATAGAAGCATTAAAATGGGACTGATACATGTTTGGCTCAAGTGTAAAGACGCGCCGTCGCTTATGAGCAAAGATTAACGATCATTAGCATGTTTTTCCGTGACCTGTGGGGACACGGAGCCAATTACTTGCGTTTATCGATCCAAACACGTACCTGAACTCACAAACAAGACGCAATGGCGACGGGCGACAGCTGTGCCAGGTATTGGGACAATAGGAGAAGCGACGCCGCTCTTGACAACATGAATACTGCCTCTTTTATTGTTGGGAATCATTATTTTTCCCTCCCTGTCGGCGAGGGAGGTCGGCAGGGTGGAATTATGCCTATTAGATTTCAAATGGAATTACTGGCGATGGCTTCAGGTGGAAGGTGCAAATATGACTGTCAGACTGGCTTTAAGTGGAAGAAAATAACTTCAGGAAGACTAACAGGGTAGGAAGTGATTTTAGGGAGAGTGAAATGGTGATAAATTCAGGTGGAGCGCAAGGGTAGAAAGGTTTTACTGGGTTACTAGAAGGAAATGCTGATCAGTACCAAGAATATGAGTTAGGAAAACAGTAAAGGAGAAAATGTGCAGGGAGAGGAAAAAGAAAACGGAATGATTGATTTCTCGATGAAGTTTAGGCTAGAGCGGTCACGTAGAAACAGAAGCACCTCTCATTCAAGAATCGCCTACGTCACAATCTCCGCCCTTATCTCTCCCTTCCCTCCTTCCCTCCCTCCCTCCCTCTCTCTCTCCGTCCCTTCCTTCCTTCCTCCCTCCCTTCCCCCCCGCTTCCCGCATGAAGAAATGCCACAAAAGAATGTTTATTACGCATATCAGAGTGAACTTTCTGGTAGACAACCGCCTTTAGGACGCGAAAGAGAGGGCGGAGGAGGATGAGCTGTCGTCTCCCGGCAGCGTGAGGCCAGCGAACTCCGAGTCCTTCAGTGTGAGGTTTGTGGCGGCCATTGTGCGAAGCCAGAGACCCTTGAAAACGTGCCACACACACTGCTAAGGAAGACATGTTTACCGGAGGCAAGTTTAGTGGACATGTGCTAGTATGTGATGCTAGCTAATAGCCTCAGGAGCGCCTCAAAGGGATGCCTCGCTGATATGCCTTTGCGTCGAGTCGGGTTCGGGAGGCGAGCCTGTTGCCATTTGCGAGTCGGAGGGAGATCTGCTAATTGTGTGCGGAGATCAGTCTCTTACGCCCCCACTCCGGTCTCCCTTTGTTGGCGACTCGCGGTCTCCGTTCTCTCCCTCTCACCCGAAGTCCGTTTTCTCCCTTTCACCCCTACCTAACCTCCCCAAAGTCGGGGGAGAACACCTGAACTGAGTAACCCCCCCCCCCCTTCTCCTCTCCCCTAGCATGACGTAGGTTTCGTTCTCTGAATATGCAATGTAAAAAGGCTAACCTCAAAAAAATGGGCAGCATTGTAAAGGATGACACCCAAGCGGCTGTAGAAGGTCCATTAATCAGCGTGTAATGTAGTTTCCGGCAAGTTAGAGCATAATAGACGCATTCAGACGGCTCTGTCAAAAAACGGAATCATTCTAAATCTCATATTGCAAGTTTATGTTAAACACGTATACACGTCGCGGTTCGAAAAAAAGGGTCAGGTTATAAGAGTGCTGCTTCGGGGCTTCGCGCCTCAAATCTAGGCCTCGATGGGTTTATATTTAACGTGGAAATGAATATGTGAAGGTACGTGTGTAGGAGGGGAAAACTGAAGAGAGAGAGAGAGAGAGAGAGAGAGAGAGAGAGAGAGAGAGAGAGAGAGAGAGAGAGAGAGAGAGAGAGAGAGAGAGAGAGAGAGAAAGAGAGAGATACAATCTATCAGTTCCTCGATTCAGAAAATGTCCTCGAATCATGTTTACGAGATTCAGTTCGAGATAAGACCATCGAGGGATTCTACGCGCAGACTTTGAGTAGCGTTTACTTTTATCATTTATGTACAAAATGAATTGCATTTCGATGATAAATCCGTAAAGATTGAAAGAGAGAAAGAAGGAAAGAAAAACAGGCTGGGAAGAATGGTATTACAGTTAGTCTTTGTTTTACTTCTTAAAGAGACCAAAAAACATAGTTTATGAATAGCTAAAGTAGACAAAAAGAGGTTGAAATTGAAAGCTTTTTGAACTTTGAACACACATGCTATTCAATGGGATTAAACTCAGCAAAACTCTATTCACATAATATAAGGAGGAAAGAGGGGAGAAGGAAAGCGGGAGGAAGGGGGGAACGATAAAGCCAGGAAAAAAGAGAAAAAAAGATAAGAAAGGGAGATGGAGAGGGAGATAGAATAGGAAAAAGGAGCGGAGAGAGAAAGAGAGAGAGAGAGAGAGAGAGAGAGAGAGAGAGAGAGAGAGAGAGAGAGAGAGAGAGAGAGAGAGAGAGAGAGGGAGAGAGAGATAGATAGATAGATAGATAGATAGATAGATAGATAGAGAGAGAGATAGAGATAGAGATAGAGATAGAGATAGAGATAGATATAGAGACAGAGATAGAGACAGAGATAGAGACAGAGACAGAGACAGAGAGACAGACAGAGAGAGAGAGAGAGAGAGAGAGAGAGAGAGAGAGAGAGAGAGAGAGAGAGAGAGAGAGAGAGGGGGGGGGGGGCGTAGATAGAGGTAGGAAAGAACGAATGAAAGTAGAGAGAGAGAAGGGGAAGGGATAAAAAGTGGTAGAAGAAAAGACAGAAGGGGAAGTAAAATAAGAGAAAGGGGGAGATGGAAAGGAACAACTACTACTTCCACTACTACTACTTATTACGATAATGATAATGATTATAATGGAAATAGTAGTACTGATGATAGCAGCGGTAATGACAAGGTTTAATATGGCAATGTTTATGATAATATTACTGCTTATAGTAATGATGATAATAATAGTATTAGTATTACTTCTGATGACTGTAACAAGGATATGATAATAATGAAGATAATAACAGTAAGTGAAGATAATGGAGGATTATAATGATAACGATAGTACTACTAATATTATAATAAGCAGTGATGATGATAATGATAATGATAATGATGATGGTAACAGTAATAATAATAATGATGATAATGATAATAACAACAACAACTAGGATTATTATGTTAATAGTAATAATAGTGATGATAATAATATCAATAATGATGATAATAATAATGGTAACAATGGAAAATAATAAATAATACAAATTAATTTAGTAATAATGATTATGATAAAGCTAATAGTAATAATAATATTGATAATCATAATAATAATAATAATAATAATGATAATGATCATGATAATAATAATAACGATCATAATAATAATCGTAATGATAAAGAGGATGAAAATGAAACACACAATATAATCATAATGATGGTAATAATGATAATGATAATAATAAAACTATGGATGATAATGATGATAATAGTAATGCTAATGTTAATGCAAATGATAATGAAAATAATAACACTAATAATAATAATAACAATAGTAATAATGATAATAATAATGATACTACTACCAATAATAGTAATAATGATAATTGCTATTACCATTATTACTATTGTTATTATTATTATCATTATCATTATTATTCACAATTACAACAACAACAACAACAAAACAACAACAACAACAAAACAACAACAACAACAATAATAATAATAACAACAACAAAAACAACAAAAAAACAACCCCATGAGCTTCGCCCTCTTAATAATGAATGAAAATAAAACCTGCGGCGAGAAAGATCGGCGTCGAAGGCAATTGGAGAAGCCCTTGGCGAGGGTGTTTGTGGCAGGTACCCAATCCGCGAAGGTACGGCTTCTCCTCATCATGGGGCGCGGCCGGGGGAGGGGGCGTTGGCGGGAGAGGGGAGGGGGGTGGGGGTAGGTTGGGGGGGTTGGAGGGGTGAGGGGGTGTTGGAGGGGGGTGGGAGGTGCAGGGGGGAATGGGGGCTGGGTTGAAGGGGTTGTGGGAGGGGTGAGGGAGGAGGTGGATGGTGGGTGCGTGGGGTGAGGGGGCGTTGGAGGGAGGGTGGGGGTGAGGGGGCGTTGGAGGGAGAGGGGGAATTGGGGGGGTAGGTTTAGGGGGTGTTGGAGGGAAAGTGGGGGTGAGGGGCGTTGGAGAGAGGATGGGGAATGGGGGGGATAGGTTGAGGGAGGGTGGGGGTGAGAGGGAGTTGGGGGGAAGGTGGGTAATGGGGGTGGGGGTAGGTTGAAGGGGAGGGAGAGGTGGGGGA
>NC_061847.1:19053802-19061302 GCF_019202785.1 Penaeus chinensis | reverse complement strand
GGGGGGAGGAGAGAGAGCAAGAGAGGGAATGAGAGAGAGCGAGAGAAGGGGGGAGACAACGCGAGAGAGAGAGCGAGGGAGGTAGAAAAAGAGAGTGAGAGAGAGAGAGGGGAGGAGAGAACGAGAGAGAAGAGAGGAGAGACCGAGAGAGGGGAGGAGAGAGAGCGAGAGAGGGGAGGAGAGAGAGCGAGAGAGGAGAGGAGAGAGAGCGGGAGAGGGGAGGAGAGAGAGCGAGAGAGGGGAGGAGAGAGAGCGAGCGAGGGGAGGAGAGAGAGCGAGAGAGGGGAGGAGAGAGACTGAGAGAGGGGAGGAGAGAGAGCGAGAGAGGGGAGGAGAGAGAGCGGGAGAGGGGAGGAAAGAGAGCGAGAGAGGGGAGGAGAGAGAGCGAGAGAGTGGAGGAGAGAGAGCGAGAGAGGGGAGGAGAGAGAGCGAGAGAGGGGAGGAGAGAGCGCGGAGGAGGACAAGTGCAAGTTGAGCCGACATAGGGTGTAGGAAGCGGGGGAAGGCGGGATGGGGGGGGGGGGGCCGGGGGGAGAAGGGGCAGTTGACGTAGTGTGTTATACAAACCACAACAAAAGAGATTTTTCATATACTAGACACTGAATTAAGACCAACAAATACTGCATTGTGTCACTTCTTTTTTTTTTTTGTGTGTGTTAAGCTTGTTTATTGATTATTTTTTATCTCTATTTCTCGTTTATCTCTTTTTGTGTATGTGCTTCATAATCGTATATAAATTTACTTATTTCTTTCCCTTTTCTCTCTCTCATTTTCTTATATTTCCTTCTTCGGGTTGATATTTTCTGGTTGATCGTAATAGAATTCGTTGTTTTTTTTCATATTCCGTCGAATACGTCTTATTTCTGATTTTGTTTTTCTTCTTCTCTTCTTTTTCTTTCTCTTGATTTTATTTTCTACTTTTCCCCTATCATCGTGTTCTTTTTTTGTGTGTTTCGACGCATTTTTTCTTAAATTTTGTTTTCACTTCGTTTTCGGGACTATTTCTCCGCCTCAATTTCGTTCTTTTTTTTTCCCTACTCCGTCTCTCCGTTTCACCTCCTCCTCTTCCTCCTCCTCCTCTTCCTCCTCTCCATTTTCCTTCTGCTCTTTTCCTTCTCTTCCTCCTCCTCCTCCTCCTCTTCTTCCTTCTCCTCTTCCTCCTCCTCTTCCTCCTCATTCTCCTCTCTTCCTCCTCCTTCTCTTCTTTTTCCTTCTCCTCCTCTTCCTCCTCCTTCTCCTCTTCCTCTTCCTCCTCATTCTCCTCTCTTCCTCCTCCTTCTCTTCTTTTTCCTTCTCCTCCTCTTCCTCCTCCTTCTCCTCTTCCTCCTCCTCCTCTTCCTCCTCCTCCTCTTCCTCCTCCTCTTCCTCCTCCTCCTCCTCTTCTTCTTTTTCCTCCTCCTCCTCTACCTCTTCCTCTTCCTCCTCCTCCTCTTCTTTTTCCTCCTCCTCCTCCTCCTCCTCCTCCTCCTCCTCGTATTTTTCTTCTTCCTCCTCCTCCTCCTCCTCCTCCTCTTCCTCCTCTTCCTCCTCCTCCTCCTTCTCCTCTTCTTCTTCCTCCTCCTCTTCCTCTTCCTCCTTCTTCTCCTCCTTCTCCCCATTTTCCTTCTTCTCCTCCTTCTCCTTCCCCACCACCTCCCCCTCCTCCTCTTCCTCCTCCTCCTCCTATTCCTCCTCTTCCTCCTAACCCTCCTCCCCATTTTCCCCCTCCTCCTCCTCCTTCTTCCCCACCACCTCCTCCTCCTTCTCCTCCTTCCCCACTACCTCCTCCTCCTCCTCCTCCTCCTTCCCCACCACCTCCTCCTACTCCCTCTAACAAGCAGTAATCAAGATGATCTCGGGGCCGCGTCTATAATCATACGGGAAATGGGGGGAGAGGAGTGGGGGGGGGGAGGGGAGGGGAAGAAGGAGAGGGGAAGGAGAAAGGGGTGGGGACCTCACTCGCTCAGACTGAATGGCGTTCGGAGGCGTCTGATAAGGGTGGGGAGGGGGGAAAGGGGAGGAGAAAGGGAGGTAGGAAGAGGGTGGCAGGAAGTAGGGGGAGAGGTGTAGAGAGGGGGAAAGGAGGTGGGGGAGGGTATAATTTAAAGTTGGGGGGGTGGGGGGGGGGCTCAGAAGGAGGTTCTGGGGAATAGGAGAGATAGTAAGGGATAGGGAGAAGGGGTTGGGGGTCTCGGGATATCCAGGGATAAAGAGGGGTGTCGAGAAGGTGGGGGAGGGGGTCGAGAAGGTGGGGGAGGGGGTCGAGAAGGTGGGGGAGGGGGTCGAGAAGGTGGGGGGAGGGGTGCTGAATTGGCATTACTATAGCCTGTGGCACCGCTCGGCTCTTGGCAATGTCGTCCTGCTTTCCTTCAGAACTTCTCATGGATATTGTTTTGCTATTGCTGTCACTTTTACCAAGAGTGTTTTAGAAGAGAGAGAGAGAGATAGATAGATAGATAGAGAGAGAGAGAGAGAGAGAGAGAGAGAGAGAGAGAGAGAGAGAGAGAGAGAGAGAGAGAGAGAGAGAGAGAGAGATTTGGAATCACCGTCAGCATACCTAGTTAGTAAAAAAATCTATTTGCCTGGTTTCCTGGGAATCGTCAAGCTGTCTTCCGCACATAACGCTATTCTAATTTCATTAACCTCAAACCATTATGCTTATTGCAATTATCTTTATGTTTCTTTTATTCGTTTCAGTCTATGTCAGTAGCGTAGATTAATTGACGGCAATGATAGCAATGATGACGGTAATCGAAATATGATGATAATAGAATTGATTATCAATATTTTGAAAAAGGTGTACACTTATAATGAAGATGGTAAAGATGATGATAACAATAAGGAAGTCTAATAATAAAGATGATGATGGTAGTATTATAATGAAACTAATGATATTGATAATACTAATAATAACATAAATAATAGTAATGATACTGCTACTACTACTACTACTACTGCTGCTGCTGCTACTACTACTACTAATGATAATAACGATAGTGATAATGATAATGATAATAATAATGATTATAACGATAATGATAATAATAATAATAATGATAATAATAATAATGAAAATAATAAAATTAATATTAATATAAATAATAATAATAATAATAATAATAATAATAATAATGATAATAATTATGATGATAATGATAATGATAATGATAATAATTATGATAATAATAATAATGATAATAATGATAATAATAATAATAGTAATGAAATCAAGGAAAAAGTACAGTAAAAAGACGTAAAATAAAAAATAGAACTATCAAAACTTGGTTCCATAACTCCGGTCCCTGAAATTGTAGCGAAGAAAACCACAGAAAATGCCGGGTTTTTTTTTTCTTTATTTTTATAATAAAGAAGAAAAAAAGGGCAGTGAAAATGGATCAAAGAAAAGGTGAAGAAAGAAAGAAATGTGAAGACAAAGGAAACGAAAAAGAAGAAGGAAACAAAAGAGAATCGAAGAGGAGAGAGATTTAAGACTGAATGATGCAAAGAGGAAATAAAAGAGAAGAGAAAAATCAATCGGACAAAAAATAAAAGATAATAAAGGAAAGAGAGAATAACAAAAAAAAAAAAAAAAAGGGCAAACAAAAAAAAAGTCCCCGACTCCAAAGAGGGAAGGGGGAAAAGGTGGAGAAAGCAGATAGAAAGAACTGAATAAACACATGAATAAATCTGTCGTGATCGAGACACTCCCAGGCCTCGATCTCACGGACCTGTGTTGTGATCCTGCCACGCGTCACCATGGCAACGGGAGGCAAACAAAATCTCCCACCCACAAAATGCGAGTTTTCCTCCGCGACCTGTAATGTGGCAGCTCGACCAAGTACCCTCCTCCTCCTCCTCCTCCTCCTCCTCCTTTTCTTTGTTTTCCTCGTTCTTTCTCTCTTTCTTTCTTCTTCGTCTTTTACGTTTTCTTTCGCCTTTTTCGTTTCCCTTTTTTTTCTCTCCTCCTCTTCTTTTTTCGTTTCGCAACTTCCTTTCTTTTCGTTTCGCAACTTCCTTTCTTTTCGTTTCTTCGTCTTCAATCTCATTTTTCATCCTCCTTTTATTTGGTTCGTATTCCTCTTCCTCCTTTCTCTGCTGCTGTTCTTCCTCCTTCTCTTGTTCCCCTCTTCTTTCCTTTGTTTCAGTTTTTCTTATTCTCTCTCTCTCTTTTCTCTCTCTCTCTCTCTCTCTCTCTCTCTCTCTCTCTCTCTCTCTCTCTCTCTCTCTCTCTCTCTCTCTCTCTCTCTCTCTCTCTCTCTCTCTTTCTCTCTCTCTCTTCCTTTCACTCCTTCAATATTTCTCATAGTTCCCCAGTCCTTTTCTCCATTCTTATGTTCCTCCTCCTCCTCAATCATTTTCATTATTGATTTTCTTCTACTCACTCTTGCATTCCTTAATTCCTCGCTTTTCACTTCTTGGTCTTCCTCATCTTCTATTTAATTCACATCCCTCATTCCCCATCCTCCCTCCTCTTTCTACCGCGTCACACCCCTCCTCTCTGCTCTTCTCTTTTCCCTTTCTTCATCCCCCCACTTCACCCCCCCCCCCCCACCCCACAACCACACACACACACCTTCATCTCTGAACCTCCTCCCCCTTACTCCCCTCCCCTACCTACCCCCCTATGTTCTTTTTTCTTCTCTCTCTCTCTTTCTCTCTTTCCCTCATTCACCACTCTCACCCCCTCACCCCCACTCCCACCCCCACCCCCAACCGTGAGCTCGTCTCGTATCGCTGTGTGTTAGGTGGGGGGGTAGGGGGGGAAGTGAGGGAGGGGGATACACTTGAATAAAGACAGGGGGAGAGGAGGGGGGGAGAGGAGAGGGGGGAAGAGGGAGGGCAGAGAAAAGAACTGTCATTATTGAATACGACTGATATGAGGTGATATTATGGTTTTGCTATCATTATGATCATTATCGTAGTTATGGTTAAATTTTACTTGAAATTGTTTACGTCTTTATCACCATCATTATTAATATAGTTATAATGATTGTTATAATTTTTGTTATCGTTCTGTTATTGTTATTTTTATTGTTATTATTATCATTATTGATTTAATTATTATTATTATTATTATTATTATTACTATTGTCATTAATATTTTTATTATTATTAAAATTATTATTATTATTATTGTTATTATCATTATTATTATCATCATCATCATCATCATCATTGTTATTATTATTACTATTGTTATTATTATTCTTATCATTGATATTATTATCATTATCATAATTACTATTAACATTATTAGTATTATTATCATTTTTATTATTATCATTATCATTTTTATTATTATCATTATCATATTTATTATTATCATTATCATTTTTATTATTATTATTATTATTATTATCACCGTTGCTGTTATTACTATTATCATTATTAGAGGTGATGGTAATTAGTAATGGCATCATAATCATTTGGCATATACCTAGGTGCACCCTCCCCCCCCTCCAAATCCGGCCCTAGTCAGAGTCGCGGGAAATGCTCCAACCTGTTGCTGATCTCCGTTGGGCTGCTGAGTCAAGGCTCCTCTCTCTCTCTCTCTCTCTCTCTCTCTCTCTCTCTCTCTCTCTCTCTCTCTCTCTCTCTCTCTCTCTCTCTCTCTGTCTCTCTCTCTCTCTCTCTCTCTCTCTCTCTCTCTCTCTCTCTCTCTCTCTCTCTCTCTCTCTCTCTCTGTCTCTCTCTCTCTCTCTCTCTCTCTCTCTCTCTCTCTCTCTCTCTCTCTCTCTCTCTCTCTCTCTCTCTCTTGTACAACACACACACACACACTCACACACACACACACACAAACACACACACACAAACGCACAAACACACACACAAACACACACTCACACGGACACACCCTTGTGCGTGTAGTGACGAGAGAATGGGTCTGTAAATTCCTCCTAGGCATATATATGTTGGTGACAGATGTAGGTCTATTCTCCTCGCAGGCCTACCCGAAGGAAGAAATAAAATCGGAAACGCGTTTTATATTACTTTACGGTTGAGCGGATATCGTATATTTCGAGCTTGGGTCTCCGGAATGGAATCAGACTCTAGGCGAAGGAGGACTCGATTCTCCACAGAGTGTTCGCTTCCATCCGCTTGCATTTTGTTTCTCTTGTGTGTATAAGTGTTTGGGGTTGTGTTTGTGTGTGTGTGTGCGTGTGCTTTTGCGGTATGCAGACTTCTTTTGCAGAGCAGATGATTTTTTTTATATAACGATGACCAAATCTGAAATACAACAAAATACACAAGTAAGAAAAAAATAAAAATGTAACTTTATCAAAGGTTTGCGTAGAAATATATTAATATTTTTTTGTCTTTCTCTCTTTCTTCCTCCAGATCTCCTTCTGGACGACGAGGTTTTGGTAGACAAGGCAAGCGATGACGTTAATGTCGGAGACCCTAAGATGGCAAGACTCAAGGTAAGTTTCATTATTCTTATTCATAAATTTCTCTTCACTAACCCTCTTCTTTTTTTTATTTTCTGCATTTATCTATTTATTGATCTACTGCTCTGTTAATCACTTTCTTTCGAGGATTAAAAAGATAAATATAGATATAAATTTCGCCGCATTATCTTGTTGCTGGAAAAAAAGTTCGTTGCCTGTTGTTCATTTCGCCGCCCGCCTTCAACGTCCCTTGTCTTCAAGAGAGGAAGACAACCCTTCATGCTCCTTTTCTTCGTTATGCCCTATTCAATCACGTTTATTATGAAGGCTAAAGTGCTCTCCGCTATATTTCATTCCCGAAAATTTGGGCCGTTTCGCTCGAGTCTGCCGTGAGAGTTCGAAGATGCACGTTTTTTTATTTTTTTTATATTTATGCGTTTATTTATCATTTTTATTGTGTCTCCTCCCCCCCCCCCTCTCTCTCTCCTTCCCACCATCCCTCCCTTACTCCCTCTCTCCCTGACACCTTCCCCCTTGCTTTCCCTCCCTCGTTACTTCCCTTCCCCCTTCTTCCCCTCCCTCCGTCCATCCTTCCCCCCTCCCCCTCTTTCCCTCCCTCCCTCCCTCCACCAATTGACACCGCTAATAGCCCCGAGTTGGTCCACTCGTGTGCCCGTAATGACGCTTGCGGTGGTTAGTCCTGAGCCGCATAAATCAGCATATTAACAAGCTCATTAGCATAAAACAGTTTTCTTGATAAGTGCTGTAAGGACCGAGATTAAATCCCGGAGTGTATATCTGCATAATATGACTTGGACCTACAACGAGGGATCGAGTAGCTTTTTGTGGATTCGGATGCTTTGCGGCGGAACTCTGGTCTTGACGAAGGCCGTTCTCTGGGGGATTACCCTTATTCATATGTTTGTACACGCACAGGTGTGTGAATATATATATATATATATATATATATATATATATATATATGTATATATGTGTGTGTGTGTGTGTGTGCGTGTGTGTGTGTATGCATATATATATATATATATATATATATATATATATATATATATATACATATATATATTAAAAGGAAAACAAAATTAACATAAAACGTGACGTTTCGAACTTTTCA
>NC_061847.1:19046302-19048802 GCF_019202785.1 Penaeus chinensis | reverse complement strand
CACACACACACACACACACACGCACGCACACACACACACACACACACACACACGCACGCACACACACACACACACACACACACACACACATTCATTATCATACGAAAGGATGTTCCGACAGATTATGTGTGATTTGTTATTTGTTAATGTCAAGAATTATTTTTGATTTCTGTTCAATCAGGTCTTTGTTTGCGTTCTTTTGTCCTGATACATTATCACTTATTATCAATCTTTTTGTCTTACCGGTGTCACTAATTAGCGTTGTTGGGAAAAGAAAGGAAAATGATGATGAAATGTGTCATTAAACGTCAATTTATCGCGTTGTTTGTATCGGGTTGTCCTAATTAGTCATTATACCTAACTATCTATCTGTCTGTCTGTCGATCTATCTAGAATTCTATATATAAAAAAATATGGAAAGGGAAATGTAGTAGACACGAAAAACTATAGATAGAAAACTGAGAATGATAATAATTCGGTATCAGATAATCAAACTCATGAATTTGAATATAAAGAAGACAAAATATCGAAATAAATAGAATGTTATTAGGAAAAAGAGGACGAAGAGATATGACGTAAAAGCGAAAGTGGGTTTATGATGAAAAAAATAAAAAAAACGGAAAAGAAAAGGGAAGGAGTGAAAATCAAATAAAGGAAGAGTAGAAAAGGAAATATAAATAGATAAGTAAAAAAAGGGGGGGGGGAGGAGTAGGGGGTTTAGAGCGACGGAGAAATGAATAAAACATGGCGAAGAGAAGTGTAGGAAGTGACATAGAAAGGAGCAAGGAAGGGGGTGGGGAGACGGACGGCAGGTGGAGAGAGGAAAAAGGGATAGGGAGGTGAAGGGAGGGAGAGGAAGGAGAGATGAATAATGGATAAAGGGGAAGGATGGAGAGACACCTAGGATAGGAGGATATAAAAGGGTATAGAAGATGGGAAGCGAAGCAAAGTGAGACACGGAGGAAGACAGAATGGGGAATAGGTGAAGAAAGGTGGGAAAACGGAGAAAGACATAGAGGGAAAGGGGGTAGGGATAGGAGAAGAAGGGAGGGATAGGGAAGGGGGGATAGGCAACCCGCAATGAAAGTACAGGCTTTAAAGACTTAGAAAGTTTGCGAGAGTTCCGGCCAAGCGGAAGTTAAATGAAAAGTGCGAGGGAAAAGAGGCATGAAAAGTTTAGCGCCATATTTTAAAATCGATATTGCCCCCCCCCAAAAAAAAAAAAAAAAAAAAAAAAAATGCATGGTGTATGGTTATTATTATTAATATTTGTTTAGTTTAGAACCACATTTTAAAATCGATATTGAAAAAAATAATGATGAAAATAAAAATAAAAGTGTATGGTGTATGGTTCTTATTGTTGTTATTGTTTTTTCACCCCCCCCCCCCCCCCGACCATGTTTCTCAATCTGTTACTGCGATTTCTTTTTCCTTTTCCTTCTCTCTCTTTTCACTTATTTTCTTTCTTTGTCACGAGAGAAAGCGAGAGAGAGAGAGAGCGAGAGAGAGAGAGGAAGAGAGAGAGAGAGCGAGAGAGAGAGGAGAGAGAGAGAGAGAGAGAGAGAGAGAGAGAGAGAGAGAGAGAGAGAGAGAGAGAGAGAGAGAGAGAGAGAGAGAGAGAGAGAGAGAGACCGATAGACAGACAGACAGATAGATAGATAGATAGATAGATAGACATAGAGATAGAAAGATAGATAGTTAGATAGATGGACAGAGAGAGAGAGAGAGAGAGAGAGAGAGAGAGAGAGAGAGAGAGAGAGAGAGAGAGAGAGAAGAGAGAGAGAGAGAGAGAGAGAGAGAGAGAGAGAGAGACGGATAGAGACAGAGAGAGAGAAGAGGGAGACGGATAGAGACAGAGAGAGAGAAGAGGGAGAGAGCGGGAGAGAGAGAGGGAAAAGGGGGAGAAGAGAGAGGGGAGAGAGATATAGTAGTTAGGGACGGGGGATTTTTTAGGTTTAAAAAATAAACCAAACCGAAAAGCCGCTCTCTTTTTTCTCTCTCCCTCTCCTCTCTCCTCCTCCTCCCCCCTTTCTCTCTTTTCCCCTCCCCCCTTGTCTCTTCTCTCTCCCTCTCTCGCTCTCCTCCTCTCACCGCTCCCCTCTCCCCCCTCCCCTCCCTCTCTCTCTCCTCCCTCCCTTCTCTCTTCCCTCCCTCCTCCCCTCTCCCCCGTCTCTCCTCTCCCCACCCCCTCTCTTTTCCCTCCTTTTTCCCTCCCCCCCCTTCTTTCCCTCCCCCCCTCTCTCTCTCTCTCCCTCTCCTCTCTCTCTCCCTCCCCTCTCCCCTCTCTCTCTCTCCTCTTCCTCCTCCTTCCTGCTCCTCCCTCTCTCCCTCTTCCTTTTCTCTCCCTTTTCTCACATTCTCTTTCCCCCCTATCTTCTCCCCCCCCTCTCTCCCTCTCCTTCTTTTCCCCTTTCTCCCCCTTCGCTCCCTCCTCTTCCGTCTCTCCCCTCTCCTCCCCTTCCTCTCCTTCCTCTCCCCTCTCTATCTCTCTCCCCCTACC
>NC_061847.1:19038802-19041302 GCF_019202785.1 Penaeus chinensis | reverse complement strand
AATGATGAATAATGATAAGGATAATTACAATAATGATAATAACATAATAATAATGATGATAATGATAATGGTGATAATGATAATAATAATAATAATAACAATAATAATAACAATGATAATGATAATAACAACAATAATGATAATAATAATAATGATAATGATAATGATGATAATGATAATAATAATAGTAATAATGTTAATAACAGGAATATTTCTAATAAAATAATGATAATAACAATAATAGTTTTGATGATAACAATTACAATGATAATGATAAAGATGATAATAATGAAGATAATGATAATGTTAGTGACAATAGTATATACACATTTCACAGAAAAAATATCGCAAAAAATGGAAACGTCATAGTAACAGAAATAAATACTTTTGTTGTACAGAACGTAACGCTCTTATATTGAACAGACTGATGACAAAACTACATCTAACATTATCTGGATTTTCCCACGCAGACGTACAGACCATTGTTCATTTGATTTTTTCCCTTTCATTAACAAAAAAAGCTTCCACTGTACCTGCATCGAGCTCCATGCCTCCTTCCATACATGCATACGTAAGCCCAAAGGGATCACTCACATAGCCACTCAACTGTAAAAGAGGATATTCAACAGCAAATATACTGCACTATTAACTGCAGACTATTGGTATCTATAGGAATTGAGAACGGATTAAGTTAAGGCAGTTACTTAACTTGCCTGTCGTTAAGTCTACTCCCCCTCTTAAATCGACACCCCCCTACCTGTTGCATTTATATGAAGATTATTTATTAACAGAGATGTAGACGCCTGTGTTGTGAAAGCTAGTGTTTCTCACTTCACCAAAGGTTTTATTTTCACCTTTAAGGACAAGCTTATGAATCCGTAAATAACAGGAAGAGGTGTCTCGGCTTGAAAGATTTATAGAAAAGTTATGTGTGTGTGATCGGTCCGCTGATGAAAAATGTTGTTTTTCTTGCGGATGATGGTTAGAAATATAACTGTGAAGTGATTTTTTTTTTTTTGCAATTCGTAGTTTACTTTACAAATCTCGAGACTTGACCACACACATATCAAAGAGTTAATGAAATATAATTTGCTGGATGCAGAGAGAGCATAGCAAACTTAACCTCCCTGTTATGTTTACTGCGGAACAACAAATATAACTAATATCTTCTCAGAGGCCTGGGTTAAACACAATCATGTCTTCGGAACAATGAAATTTTCCTTTTGCAAATCAAATCTATGAACGTGGTAGTTCCTAGAAAAAGACTACGATCCGGGTATTTTGATTAAATTATTGCAAATGATGGAGAAGGCCATGCTTTATCTTTATTTCGATTTATACCATCATTATTTTGTTAATACAGGACATCCTAACAATATATCCCGCCTTGACATGGCCTCGATCCATAAGACAGACTCTGTAAGGAGGCCAGAATATATACTAAACGTAGTGTGCTGTAAAATAGACAAGAAAATACGCAAGCGAGAGTAGTAGGTGGTCAGAGGGTGGAAGAAGGAAGGAGAGAGAGAGAGAGAGAGAGAGAGAGAGAGAGAGAGAGAGAGAGAGAGAGAGAGAGAGAGAGAGAGAGAGAGAGAGAGAGAGAGAGAGAGAGAGAGAGAGAGAGAGAGAGAGAGAGAGAGAGAGAGAGAGAGAGAGAGAGAAAAAGAGAGAGAGAGAGAGAGAAAGAGAGAGAGAGAGAGAGAGAGAGAGAGAGAGAGAGAGAGAGAGAGAGAGAGAGAGAGAGAGAGAGAGAGAGAGAGAGAGACATCTGACCTACAATATTCTTCGTCTGATTTTCCTTGCAAGAATTTCCCCCACCATTATCTTTGCCTCCATCACCATCATCCTATCCCAAACCATCTCTCCTTCCATGTCTACCTCTAATTCCTCCCCCTCTCCCATCATTTCTCCCCATTTCACCCCATTCCCCTCTCCCCTCTCTCCTCCCTCTCCACTTCCAGTTCCGTGTTTCTCACGTCCCTCGCTCCTTCTCCCTTTTCTCCCACCACCTCTACCTTCTTCACCTCCCTCTCCCTCCCTCATCTCCTCGCCTCCACCTCTAATCTTCCTCACCTCCCTCGCCTTCCACCCGATTTCCACCTCCCCTCCCGGCCCCCCGTTCCTCCATATACCTTTCACCTCCCTTTACCTCTCTCGCTCTCCACCTCCACCGCTTCTCCACCTCCCTCAACCCCTCGCCCTCCACCTCCCTCACCCCCTCGCCCTCCACCTTCCTCCCCCCCTCGCCCTCCACCTCCTCCACCGCCGCACAAGTATGGGTTGTTGATGAGCGCTTGGAACGATACCGAAGACACCCTACAAACGTTAATATTATCGCTAATTATGAGAAGCCCGTCAATCTCTCCGAATAATTAGCGACGAGCCTGAGGTATATCGGCACAAGGACCAGTTGTCTCGTGTCATTATTACCCTCAACCTACGGCCCGCAACCCTATCGTAACACACAAGTCGGGACGCAAAACACGGCATTGGTGAGGGT
>NC_061847.1:19025600-19028100 GCF_019202785.1 Penaeus chinensis | reverse complement strand
TGGAAGGGAGGAAGGGAGGGAGGAAGGAAGGGAGGGAGGGGTGGGGGGGAAAGAGGAAGACAGAAAAAAGGATAAGATATATTGTTGTGTTTCTGAGAGGATGGAGACGCAGTTCTTCTTTCGCCTTTCCACTTCGTTTTTTTTATCCTTCTCTATATCTATACATCTACCAATCCATCTATCTTTCTATCTCTCCTTCTGTATATCCATCTATCTGTCTCTCTGTCTGCCTGTCTGTTTTTCAATCTATCTAGCTATCTACCTAGCTAGCTAGGTAAATAGCTGCCTAACTAGGTATCTATCTAACTATCTGTCTGTCCATCTAAATACCTAAACATCTTCCCCCGGCTATTCTCTCTCTTGCTCTCTCTCTCTATCTATCTATGTATCTTTCTACCTATATATCTATTTATCTATTTATCCGTCTTCCTCCTCCACCCCTCTCTCTCTCTCTCTTTCTCTATCTCTCTCTCTCTCTCTCTCTCTCTCTCTCTCTCTCTCTCTCTCTCTCTCTCTCTCTCTCTCTCTCTCTCTCTCTCTCTCTCTCGTTATCTATCTATCTATCTATCTATCTATCTGTCTCTCTCTCTATCTATCTATCTATCTATCTATCTATCTATCTATCTATCTCTCTCTCTCTCTCTCTCTAGCTTCCTCTCTCTCTTCCTGCGCACCTCCGAGCTCATCAGCAGATGTTGCTATGACAACCGTATGGAGAGCCTGCCAGAGGCCTACATTCACCAGCGGACGGAAAGCGACGGAGGGATAAAAAAACAAAGAAGGAAAGACTACTAGGGATATATATGAGAGAGGAGAGGGGAACGGAGAAGGGAGAGAGTAAAGAGAAGAGCAACAGGGAAAAGCGAGAGAGAAAGGAGAAGAAGATATAGCAAAAAAGGAAATAGGGGAAAGGAGAAGTAGGAGAAATGTTTGAGGACGGGAAGATGGCAGAAGAGACGAAGAAAAGAAAGAGGAACAGAAAATGAGAATGGAATAGAATGAAAGAATGAATGACTGAGAGAGAAAAACGAAAATGAAGTGATAGAGGAAAACGAAAAAAAAAGCTACAAGGAAAAAGGCGAACGAAAGAGAGAGAGAAAAAAATAAGTGAATAAACGGAAGGGGAAGAAGAAGGTGAAGCGGCGAAGGAACGGAGAAAGAGTAGAAAAGTCAAAAGAGAGATAAAAACAAAAACAAAACAAAAGGGCAAAAAAAGAAAGAAAACAGTGAGAAGGGTTTCTTTTTTCAACAAATGGTTTGGCTCGAATTTTCCGACCTCCATAAACTTTGCACCCTCTCCCCCCTCTTTCCCCCACCCCCGACTCCCCCTCCCTCACCAGCACAGCGAATAAAACGTGTAGCTTGAAATGGAGAGAAAGGAAGAGGAACGAGAAATTACAGAGAAATGGAGACGAGAGAAGAGAGAAAGAGAGACTACTCAGCCAGGATGCAGATAATGTTGGAAACAAAGATATCGTTGCCAACAATACCGCGGGAACCAACACATGTGTGAGACTGGAATTTGAAATCACTGGTGCATGAATATTAATTCGCATACACATACGTACACGAACGCACATACACATGTACACATTCACACATACACTCACAAGCGTATAAAAACAATACAAGCCTTTATACATTCATAGGCATACACGCAAGCAAACATACACGCCTTGTGTTGCCTACCCTAGCAGAGCGGAAAATCAAATCAAGAGATTTGTGAATTCATAGCATACGTGTTACATGTAATGGAGTAAAATCCTGATGTAGCTATAGTGTAGAAGGGAAAGACGTCAGGTTATGCATGAAAGTTAGATTTAGTTTAAACATAAAGGAACAAAGATGAAATGTCTAAAGCTAATACATCTGTACCGCCACGCTACGTCGCGCAGGAACATATGTGCTGTAAATGTGTATAAAGTTATATGCAGTTGAGATAGAGGAAGAAATGTAGTATATATAAAGAAAATATATATATGCATATATATATATATATATATATATATATATATGTATATATATATATATATGTGTGTGTGTGTGTGTGTGTGTGTGTGTGTGTGTGTGTGTGTGTGTGTTAACTGTCTAGGGTTCATGTGTTTCACGAATTGTGTCCACAGAGGAGACAGGGCAGTGCTCAAGAGTAACCTTAAACTGGTGTCAGAATGGAATATCTTGCTTTACGATCTTATACTTCCCGTAATATAACATATAATTATGGCTGACGAACCCCCTCATTACACACACAACGCCTACACACAGCACATATACACGCAACGCACATACACATATACACTCATGGTATATACAGACAGATAACGACATACAGACAACGTATATACGCACGCCAACTCGAACCCACTTACCAACACATTTAGGCTCGTACACACACATAACTGCCCTTAAATACACGTACAGTAATCAGTCTCTCTCGGCAAAAGGAGGAATGAAAACGCACACAGAGATAAATGACCAGAAGCACGAAAGCAAACGTAGA
>NC_061847.1:19018100-19020600 GCF_019202785.1 Penaeus chinensis | reverse complement strand
CCACCTCCTACGACCGCTATTGATCATATAAACACCACCTACTGGTCGTGCAGTCGTGTTCTTGACTTGACACGTCGCGACTGCAAGTGAGTGTTGGTATTCCACACACGACTTGTCTACTGGGTGAGAGGAGAGGAGGGGAGGGATGGGGAGGGCAGGGAACTGAAGCGGAGGGGAGAGGAGGGGAGGGGAGGGGAGGGAGCAAGGGAGGAAAGGGGAGAGGAGAGGAGGGGAGGGGAGAGGAGGGAACAAGGGAGGAGGGGGGAGCAGAGCGAGGAAGGTGAGGAGGGGAGGGGAGGGGAGGGAACAAGGGAGGAGGGGGGAGCAGAGCGAGGAAGGGGAGGAGGGGAGGAGGGAAGGGTAAGGGAGGAGCGGAGGGGAGAGAAAGAAGAGGAGGGTGTGATGGGAGGGTAGGGAACAAAGGAGGAAGAGGAAGGACAGCGAGAAAGGTGAGGGGAGGAGGGAAGGATAGGGGAGAGGAAGGGAAAGGAAAGGCGGGTGTGATGGGAGGGTAGAAAGAGAGGAGGGGAATGATAGGAGGGTAGGGAACAAGAGAGGAGGTGCGCCCAGAGTGAGGAAAAAGAGGAGAGGATGAGCGGAGGGGAGAGGAAGGAAAAGGAAAGGATGGGGAGCAGGGAACAAGGGAGAAAGAGGAAGAAGAGTAAGGCAGGTGAGAAAGGGAGAAGAGGAGAGGAGGGGAGGAATGGGAGAGTAAGAAGCAAGGGAGGAAGGGGAAGAAGAGCACGGGAAATGAGGAGACCAGGAAGGATAAGAAGGGTGAGAGGGTAAGGAGGCGAGCGACTGGAGGGGAGGGAAGGAGAGAGGGAAGGGAGGGGAGAGAGGGGAGGGAGGGGAGAGAGAGGAGAAAGGGAGAGAGGGGGAAGAGGGGAGAAAGGGAGAGAGGGGAAAGAGGGGAGAAAGGGAGAGAGGGGAAAGAGGGGAGAAAGGGAGGGGGAGGGGGAAGGGAGGGTAGAGACGGGAGAGAGGGGAGAACGAGGCAAGGTATGAATACTGACGGTTGCAACGCCGCTGGAGCAACATTCAAATGAAGGGGAGGGAAGGGGTGAAGGATTAGATAGGAGGGATAAAGTAAGGACACTGTGGATGAGAATAGGAAGTAGGAGGAAGGATAAAGGAGAATAGATGAGAAGGGAAAGAGACATGGAAAGATATAATTGTTGTTACAATTATGATTACATAATATAAGTATCATTAGTACAACCATCATAAACACTACCATATCATCTTTTCACTTTGATTGCCACGTAAACAAGAACTGCACGAATTTGTAAATAAAAGATCATACTGTGAGCAACAGTCGCGTGAAATATGGCGTGCAGTCCGCAGACTTCTCGCACAGCAAATGTCGCCTGACATTTAAACCGGGAAAGCGATGTTTTAAGGATAGGAGATGGAGAGAGTACAGAGAAAGGAGGGAGAGGAAGAAAGCAATGGAGGAAGAGAGGAAGGAATAAGTGGGAGATAGGAGAGAAGGACGGAGAGAGAGGAAAGGTAGAGAAAGAAGGAAAGAGGGAGAGACTAAGGAATGAGACAAAGGAGAGTGCAGAGCAAGGAAGGAAAATAAGGGAGAGGAAGGTGAAGAGGAAGGATGAATAGGGAGAGAGAAAAGAAAGAACGGAAGAGAGTTAAGAAGGAAGGAATGGAAGGGCGAGGTGAAAGGAGAGAGGGAGAGAGGAAAGTTAACAGAAGGGAGAATAGAGATAGAAAGAAAAAGAGAAAGAGGAGATGAGGACAGAAAGAAAGAGAGAAAATTGAAGAGCATGGAAGGAGAGGGAGATAAAAAGAGATGAAAGAAAGAGGAAAAGAAGGACAAAATAACAAAAGAGGATATACAATAAACGAAAATAAAATAACAGGAAACAGAAGATAATATAATCGAAAAAAATAATAATACGGATTGCAAGGCAAAAGAAGTTAAGAATCGGGACATGAAAAAAGACAACGATAAGGAAAAGAAAAAAAATAAGAAAAATAAGGAAAAAGAGAAAGCCATAAGGTAAAGGAAATACATTCAGAAAAAGAATAAGACAAAGAAAAAAAATACTAAACAAAAAAACAAAAAAACTAAGATAAAGAATCAAAACATTAAAGGAAATAAAACAATAACAAAAAAAAAAACATAGTGGTGTGAAATGAAAGAAAGAGAACAGAAAGCACAAAATATAACAACACGATTGCGGGAAATTGAATAAAAACGAAAAAAAAAAAAAAAAAACGTTTGAGGGAGAGTGAATGTAAACGGAACAAGGGGCGAGAGAGAAAGACGAAGAACCACAATGCTGATGGGGATAATAAAAGCAAGGGAGAACACAAGAACATGGACAAAAATAACTGAACAATGGAACTAATGATTAGAGTGAAATTCTATTTCTATCAGCGTTATTATTACCTCTAGAATTATAATTAGTATAATTATCTTATTATTGCCAACATAACCATCATCATATCATCTGCATCAATATCACTATGATCATCATTA
>NC_061847.1:19003100-19008100 GCF_019202785.1 Penaeus chinensis | reverse complement strand
GACGAGAAGGGCTTTCAGAATTTTCTAAAATTGAGGATTCTTGATGGTCCTTAAGGTCTGGGAAAAGTTCATTTGCGCAAAATTTAAGGATCAGATTTACTAAAGTCACAGCCAAGTATTACAAACAGTCGCTTCTCACAAGAAAACCCAATTATATTTTTTCTATATATTTTTTCTTTGCCTTTCTCAACATACTCTTTCATCTAATTACTATCTAATTCCCACTTTTTTCACATTTCCCTCTCACCCATTGACAACAAGGAAAAGGCGCTGCTAAGTTAATCATCTGCGGCAGGTGGGAATGCAAGGTCATAGAAGAGGAGGGGGGGGGGGGGGTGCGCATGAGGGTGCAAAATTTCTACAGGTGATGCGAGAGCGGGAGGGGGAGGGAAGGAGGGGAAGAAGGGATAGGGGAGAGAAAGGAAGGAAGGAGGGCGGGAGGAGGGGGAAAGGAAGGGATAGGGGATGGGAGGGATAGGGGCGAGGAAAGAAGGAAGGAGGGAGGGGGATAGAAGGGAGGAATAGGAAAAAAGGAATAGGGGAAGGGAAAGACAGGGGAGAGGAAGGAAGGAAAAATGAAGGAGGGAAGAGAGGGGAGATGAGAATGAGATAGGGAAAGGTAGAAGAGACATAGGGGAAAAGATGGAAGGAGGGAGAACTACGGATTCATAGCTCCCTCCCTCCCTACCCCCCCCACCCCCTATTCTTATTATCGCGCTTTCTAAATAGCAAATGTCGATTCGAAATTCCTTTTAAATCCATCCATTCAATCTACATCAAAACAAAACAAAAATTCCCCAGTGGAAAATACAAATAAATACCCCATGACTTATTCCGTGTCTCATTTTCTTCTCTCTCATAAAAAAACAACACCATTATCGACACCACAGATTAAAAATATAAACATCTGCACCTCATTAACGATTCAAATTATCCCGAGAGTTTACCTGTAACCCCTCGTGAAAATTTCTTCAATGAATACTATCAATATTCCGCCTTCAAGAAAATTTCATAGTGCTTCGTGGTTCTGGGAGAGAAAATACGAAAAAAGAAGTGACTTGATTTCTCTATCTGTGTATGTGAGTTTTCTGCTTAATGCTATTATAAAAGATTATGCAAATACTATGAATAGGTAGTATTGATAATGATAATGAAATTGATGCTTAGAAATAATATTGAAAAATAAATAACAATAATAATAATGATAATAATAACAATAGTAGTAGTAGAAGTAGTAGTAATGATAATAATAATAGTAATAATAATAATAATAATAATAATAATAATAATAATAATTTTGGTTATAATAAGAATAATAATTACTATCACTATTTTTATCATTATCATTATCATTATCAATATTATTACCTTTATCAGTATTATTGTTATTACTATCATCATTATAATGATGATGAACATAAGATAAATAATGATGATGATAATAATAATAACAGTGATAATAATCATGATAATTATAGTATTAATTATCAAAATAGTAATATCCATAAAAATGAAGCTGTAACAAAAACTTTTACAGTGATAAAAGAGATTGTAATAAAAAAAATAACAAAAGGAATATTTTCAATAGTAATAGCATCAACAATAACAATGATGATGATGATAATAATAAAAACAATAACAACAACAACAACAATAGCAACAACAATAACAATGATGATGATAATGAAAATAATGATAATGATAATAATGATAATAATAACAATAATAATAACAATGCTGATAATCATCATCATCTATCATCAATGACAGCATCATTGAGACCAATTAGTATATCACATTTACTTTCATCATTATTCTCTATTATCATTATTATATAAGATTTTTTCATCGCAAATCATTATCATTTATGGTATGATTATGATCTCAGTAGCCATTAATGTCATTTCCATTTTTCTAATTATCATCATCATCATAATTAGTGTTATATTACAGCCTTCATCGCATAATCATAATCATCGTTTATATTATTATTTTCATTAGTATTATCAATGTATTATAGGCATTATTTTAACCAATATCACTTTCTCATCACTTATGTTATGATTATCATTCATAACATTGTTATTATTGCTCTTATTGTTAATTATGTTACTACCATAACTGTCATCATCATTATCATTATCATGACTATTGTTCTTATTGTTATTATTACCATTACCATCATCATTCTTATTGTTATCATTGTTACCATTTCATTATTAATGTCATTATCGTTATCATTATTATTATTACCATTATCCGTATTATTATCATCATCATTTATGTTAGCATTATTATAATAACTATTATTTTCATCATTGCTATTATTACTAATATCATTATTACTACAATTATATTTATCACTATTATCATTAATATTGTTATTATTATTATCATTATCATCATCATCATTATTATTATCATCGTCATCATCATCATCATTATTATTATCTTCATCATCATTATTGAATTCATCCTTATTATTATATTATTTCTGTTACTTCTATAATCATGATTATCATTACTATTACTGTTATTACTACCATTATTATTGTTATCCTTATTACTATTAGTAGTAGTAATAATAATAATAATAATAATAATATTATTATTATTATTATTATTTTATTATTATTATTACTACTGTTACTGCTACTACTAATATTATTATTATTGACATTGTTATTATTATTGTCATTATCATAACCATTGTTATTGACATTATTAATTTTATCATTATCATTTATCATCCTTTTCATCAACTTCACCATCACCCTCATTATCATCATTATTGTTATGATCATTATTTTTGTTGTGTTGTCAGTTATCATTGTGAATATATACATTTTTATTATGATGATCATCATTATCATTAGTCATTATCATGATCATCTTATTATTTCTATAGTAGTAAGAGGAATGAAAGAAGAAATTTGAATGAAAGTGATCATATTGATTTTATGTTTCGTGATGGAAATACCTCAATCAAACTTAAATCAACTTCACAGATGATCACTAATTATCTTTTTAATTGCCTAGATTTTTTTTTTTTTCAGGGACTAATAGAAGTTTTGTATATTTTCTTCCATAATATATTGAGACATATTGTTATTATCATTTATCCATTGTGATATATAGTGAAAGATTAATACTTCATGTGTGTGTGGGGGGTGGGGGGGGGGGGATGTGCTCGTTTTCACCAATCAAAACACACACACAATAATACCAACCATTTTAGCAATATCAGAATACAGAATATCCAGAATTATCACTAACAATATAGACACAAGGAACCATGCGCTCCCCCCCCCCCCCCCCTCAAAAAAATAAAAACTTAGGCCCCATATAGGACAAAACAAATAGGCCTACATGCCCTGCCTTCAAGCCAAAGACTATTACCTTACCTCCGCCATTGCAACATACCCCCTGAACCCATCAACAGCAGGACTGAAACATAACATCACACGTAGTCACGGTCTCGTACATGACCTCTGCCAGAACACCTGTGGTCTAAGAGGCAGGTGCGAATTAATATATGCTTTTTATATCTCTCTTTCGTTTCTGTCTCTCAGCCTTTTTATATCTCTCTTTCTGTCTCGCTCTCTTCCTCTTTCTGTCTCTCGCTCTCTTCCTCTTTCTGTCTCTCGCTCTCTTCCTCTTTCTGTCTTTCGCTCTCTTCCTCTTTCTGTCTCTCGCTCTCTTCCTCTTTCTGTCTCTCGCTCTCTTCCTCTTTCTGTCTCTCGCTCTCTTCCTCTTTCTGTCTCTCGCTCTCTTCCTCTTTCTGTCTCTCGCTCTCTTCCTCTTTCTGTCTCTCGCTCTCTTCCTCTTTCTGTCTCTCGCTCTCTCCCTCTTTCTGTCTCTCGCTCTCTCCCTCTTTCTGTCTCTCGCTCTCTTCCTCTTTCTGTCTCTCGCTCTCTTCCCTCTTTCTGTCTCTCGCTCTCTCCCTCTTTCTGTCTCTCGCTCTCTCCCTCTTTCTGTCTCTCGCTCTCTTCCTCTTTCTGTCTCTCGCTCTCTCCCTCTTTCTGTCTCTCGCTCTCTTCCTCTTTCTGTCTCTCGCTCTCTTCCTCTTTCTGTCTCTCGCTCTCTTCCTCTTTCTGTCTCTCGCTCTCTTCCTCTTTCTGTCTCTCGCTCTCTTCCTCTTTCTGTCTCTCGCTCTCTTCCTCTTTCTGTCTCTCGCTCTCTTCCTCTTTCTGTCTCTCGCTCTTTCCCTCTTTCTGTCTCTCGCTCTCTTCCTCTTTCTGTCTCTCGCTCTCTTCCTCTTTCTGTCTCTCGCTCTCTTCCTCTTTCTGTCTCTCGCTCTCTTCCTCTTTCTGTCTCTCGCTCTCTTCCTCTTTCTGTCTCTCGCTCTCTTCCTCTTTCTGTCTCTCGCTCTCTTCCTCTTTCTGTCTCTCGCTTTCTTCCTCTTTCTGTCTCTCGCTCTCTTTCTCTTTCTATCACTCGCTATCTTCATCTTTCTGTCTTTCGCTTTCTTCCGCTTTCTGTCTCTCTCTCTCTTCCTCTTTCTGTCTCTCGCTCTATTTCTCTTTCTGTCTCTCTCTCTCTTCCTCTTTCTGTCTCTCTCTCTCTCTTCCTCTTTCTGTCTCTCGTTCTCTTTCTCTTTCTGTCTCTCGGCCTATCTCTCTTTCTGTCTCGCTCTCTTCCTCTTTCTGTCTCTCGCTTTCCTCCTCTTTCTATCTCTCGCTCTCTCCCTCTTTCTATCTCTCGCTTGCTTCCTCATTCTGTCTCTCGCTCTCTTCCTCTTTCTGTCTCTCGCTCTCTTTCCTTTTCTGTCTCTCGCTCTCTCCCTCTTTCTGTCTCTCGCTCTCTCCCTCTTTCTATCTCTCGCTTGCTTCCTCTTTCTGTCTCTCGCTCTTTTCCTCTTTCTTTCTCTCGCTTTCTTTTGCTTTCTGTCTCTCGCTCTCTTTCTCTTTCTGTCTCTCGGTCACTTCCTCTTCCGGTCTCTTGCTCTCTTTCTCTTTTATCTCTCGCTCTCTTCCACTTTTTGTCTCTCGCTCTCTTTC
>NC_061847.1:18988100-18995600 GCF_019202785.1 Penaeus chinensis | reverse complement strand
AGAAGCATAATGCTGCAAAATCTAGAAAACAGCTTTGTTGTTGTTGTCACTGAATCTCGCACAAACTAAACAAAAGTTGAAAGGCAGTAATAATAGTAATAATAATGATAATAATTCGGGAAGTCACGATGCTTATTGATTTGTTCGGTCACCTGTGATTTGGCGGTGGTGGAGGTGGAGGTGGAGGAGGTTGTGGAGGTGGAGGTGGAGGAGGAGGACGTGGTTATGATGGTGGTTGTGGTGGAGGTGGTGGAGGCTTTGGGAGTTGAAGTGGTAGCGGAAGTGGAGGAGGAGGAACTAACGACGGAGACTGAAGAAAAAGAAGTAGATGAGTAAAATGACGAAGAAGAGGAGGAGGAGGAAGAAGAGGAAGAGGAAGAGGAAGAAGAGGTGGAGGTGGAAGAGGTGGAGGTAGTGACGGTGGTAGAGGAGGTCGAGGTAGACGTGGATTTGAAGGTTTTGGAAGTGGAGGTGTTTTTGACCGTCGTAGACCTGAAAGTCGAAGTGGATCTGGAAGAGGTGGAGGAAGTGGTGACCGCCTTGGCAGTCGAGGTGGAGCCAGAGGTGGACGCGGAGGTGGCGCCTCTCATCAGCCTGGCGACCTCGTCTTCCTGTGTTTGGTTGACCTTGAAATTCGGCTTCCAGCACTTCTACACATCAAGCTCCCGCTCCCCTCGCGTGACCTTATCTCGGCCTCTTCAAGACGTTGTGTTCCAGAGGGTCGAAAAAGCCACGCGTCTTTTCAGAAGGGGGGAAAATCTCACTCTCAGAGGGGCCAAAAAGCGTGCGTCGGTCCTCACTCACGCCTTTCTCACCTCGGCCCGGTGACCTGGCGGGGGGAGAGGGGGGAGGGGGAAGAAGAGCCCGACGGTAACAGATGTTTGTCCTCACAACACCTACCAGACGATATTTGACCTCGTTTCCGACCTCTTTCTTGGCGGCACACCGAAACCACGCAAAGGGCGGGAGGTCACGGCTCTTCATGCATGAGAGGTGATAAAAAAGCCAACAAGACAAACACATACAGACACACACAGACACAGACGCAAGGGTCGTTAGTTACCTCTCCACAGTCGTCCTCCCTGCAGGTGCTCACAACGACTGGCAAGAAGGTGGCGCTACGACCCCTGAGTCCCGGATGATGACGTCACAACATGGCCGCCAGGGCCAGCGTGGTTGCCGATTGACGCTCGACACCAGCGTACCTCCCGTTCCCTCGTTTATTATGCTTTTCTCCGCAAACTCTTCCCTTCCCCCATTTTCCACGGTGGGGACAAACGTTATAAAGTAAAAATGTATAACAAGATGAGCGAGAGAGAGAGAAGCTAGCGATAAGAGAGGCCACAGAAGACTCGACTTTCATTATTATGACAGGATTCCTGTCTATCCTCCTCCTTCCCATCCCCTTCCCTCTTCCTCCTCCCCACGTCCCTTCCTCTCTTCCCCTCCCTTCCCCTTCTCCACCTCCTCCCCTCTCGCCCCCTCCCCTCCCCCCTTTTCCCGAACTAGGGCCGATGTCCTGACGAGACCAGCCGAAGGGATGCCACACGTTGCCAGAAACATCCTTTTCGTTCTACATTCACCCGACAGGAGACTTACACCGACTGCTCGACTCCCGACCACCGACAGTGTATCCAAAAGGGGAAATAAAACCGACACAGGGAAGGAAATCGGGAGAAGGAGAGTTAAAATTCGGCGAAGAAAAAAAAAACGACTGGTCGACAACTCGACACTCCACCAGGTTTGTGTGGGCTGGAGTGTAGGCCGGGGGGGAGGGTAGGGGGTGGGGGGGACTCGCTCGCGCATGGGTATCTCGACGTAACGATTTTCTGGTGACATTTCTCCACTTTTCATTATTTAATATTTCCGGCCTGGCGTCCATTGATGTATAAAATGTATGGAGAAAGAGAAGGACAAGAAGAAAAAGAGAAGAAAGGCGAAATAAAGTAAAAAAAAAAAAAAAAAGAGAGAGAGAAGAAGGGGGGAGGGGATTCAATGTTAACTGCTACACCCAAAGGACGAGAGAGGAAGAGGGAGAAAGGAAAAGGAGGAAAAGGAAGAGAAGAGAGGGGGATGGGGAGGAGGGAGAGGAGGAAATAACACCCTCCCCCCTTCTCCCTTCCCCTCCCAACCCCCAATCCTCTCGATGACTTTCTTTATCATGTTGTTACGTCTTTCCCCTCATAATGCGGGCGGGGGGGGGGGGGCGAGGGGGGCACACAGGACCTGTTGAGCACGACGAAGGTCCCTCGAACGCCGCTTTCGATCCGAGAGTGAGGGGAGACGCGGGGGGCGGGGGAGGGGCAGGGCGGAAGGGGAGGAGAGGGGAGGGGGGGAAGGGGAGGAGAGGGGAGGGGCGGAAGGGGAAGAGAGAGGGGAGGGGATAGAGGAGTGGGAGGCGGAAGAAGAAAAAGGGAGGGGAGAGGGTAAAGGAAATAAGAAAAAGGGAGAAGAGAGGGGAAGGAGAAGAAGAAAAAGGGAGAAGAGAGGGGATGGGAGGGGGAAGAAGAGAAAGGGAGAAGAGAGGGGATGGGAGGGGGAAGAAGAAAAAGGGAGAAGAGAGGGGATGGGAGGGGGAAGAAGAAAAAGAGAGAAGAGAGGGGATGGGAGGGGGAAGAAGAAAAAGGGAGAAGATAGGGGAAGGAGAAGAAAAAAAGGGAGAAGAGAAGGGATGGGAGGGGGAAGAAGAAAAAGGGAGAAGAGAGGGGAAGGAGAAGAAAAAAAGGGAGAAGAGAGGGGATGGGAGGGGGAAGAAGAAAAAGGGAGAAGAGAGGGGATGGGAGGGGAAGAAGAAAAAGGGAGAAGAGAGGGGATGGGAGGGGGAAGAAGAAAAAGGGAGAAGAGAGGGGATGGGAGGGGGAAGAAGAAAAAGGGAGAAGAGAGGGGAAGGAGAAGAAAAAAGGGAGAAGAGAGGGGATGGGAGGGGGAAGAAGAAAAAGGGAGAAGAGAGGGGATGGGAGGGGGAAGAAGAAAAAGGGAGAAGAGAGGGGATGGGAGGGGGAAGAAAAAAAGGGAGAAGAGAGGGGATGGGAGGGGGAAGAAGAAAAAGGGAGAAGAGAGGGGATGGGAGGGGGAAGAAGAAAAGGGAGAAGAGAGGGGATGGGAGGGGGAAGAAGAAAAAGGGAGAAGAGAGGGGATGGGAGGGGAAGAAAAAAAGGGAGAAGAGAGGGGATGGGAGGGGGAAGAAGAAAAAGGGAGAAGAGAGGGGATGGGAGGGGGAAGAAGAAAAAGGGAGAAGAGAGGGGATGGGAGGGGGAAGAAGAAAAAGGAGAAGAGAGGGATGGGAGGGGGAAGAAAAAAAGGGAGAAGAGAGGGGATGGGAGGGGGAAGAAGAAAAAGAGAGAAGAGAGGGGATGGGAGGGGGAAGAAGAAAAAGGGAGAAGAGAGGGGATGGGAGGGGGAAGAAGAAAAAGGGAGAAGGGAGGGGATGGGAGGGGAAGAAGAAAAAGGGAGAAGGGAGGGGATGGGAGGAGGAAGAAGAAAAGGGGAGAAGAGAGGGGATGGGAGGGGGAAGAAGAAAAAGGGAGAAGAGAGGGGATGAGAGGGGAAGAAGAAAAAGGGAGAATAGAGGGGATGGGAGGGGGAAGAAGAAAAAGGGAGGGGAGAGGGGATGGGAGGGGAAGAAGAAAAGGGGAGAAGAGAGGGGAAGGAGAAGAAGAAAAAGGGAGAAGAGAGGGGATGGGAGGGGGGAAGAAGAAAAAGGGAGAAGAGAGGGGAAGGAGAAGAAGAAAAAGGGAGAAGAGAGGGGATGGGAGGGGGAAGAAGAAAAAGGGAGAAGAGAGGGGAAGGAGAAGAAAAAAAGGGAGAAGAGAGGGGATGGGAGGAGGAAGAAGAAAAGGGGAGAAGAGAGGGGAAGGAGAAGAAGAAAAAGGGAGGGGAGAGGGTAAAGGAAATAAGAAAAAGGGAGAAGAGAGGGGAAGGAGAAGAAGAAAAAGGGAGAAGAGAGGGGATGGGAGGGGGAAGAAAAAAAGGGAGAAGAGAGGGGATGGGAGGGGAAGAAAGAAAAAGGGAGAAGAGAGGGGATGGGAGGGGGAAAAAAAAAGGGAGAAGAGAGGGGATGGGAGGGGGAAGAAAAAAAGGGAGAAGAGAGAGGGATGGGAGGGGAAGAAAAAAGGGAGGGAGAGGGGATGGGAGGGGGAAGAAGAAAAAGGGAGAAGAGAGGGGATGGGAGGGGGAAGAAGAAAAAGGGAGAAGAGAGGGGATGGGAGGGGAAGAAGAAAAAGGGAGAAGAGAGGGGAAGGAGGAAGAAGAAAAAGGGAGAGAGAGGGGAAGGGGAAGAAGAAAAGGGAGAAGAGAGGGAAGGAGAGGAAGAAAAAGGGGAAAGAGGGAGGGAGGGGAAAGAAAAAAGGGAGGAGAGAGGGGAGAAGGAAAAGGGGGCAGAGAGAAAGGAAAGGGAGGGGAAAGAGGAGGGGGAGGAGAAGAGGAAAAGGGAGGAGAGAGGGAAATTGAGGGGGAAGAAGAAAAAGGGAAGAGAGAGGGGAAGGGAGGAGGAAGTAGAAAGAGGGAGGAGGAGGGGAGGGGAAGGAAACAGAGGAGAGAAAAGGGGGGGGGGAGACGCAACAGGCGCGGGGGGGGGAGGAGAAGGAAATCATCCATACTGATATCACTGTCATCATTATTCTCAATATTTGTTGTTACTATTATCATTATCATTATCATTACTTTTTTATCATTATTATTTTCATTATTACCATTATTATCATTATCATTATTATTGTTGTTATCATTATTGATATTATTATTATTATTATAATTATTATTATTATTAATATTATTATTGTTGATATTGTTGCTGTCACTATCATGATTATCTCTTTCTTATTAGTATTATCATTATTGTTATAATCATCATCATCATCATCATCATTATCGTATCATAATTATGTTTATGTTCCGCCCGTTCGAGTCTTTCCACTGATGTAAGATGGCCCTGTGCTTGGAATCGTAGTCCGAGTGGCTCAGGCCTTGGGTGTAAATTGGGGTGATAATTGACAACAGTAATGTTAAAGAATCACACACACACACACACACACACATACACACAAAAGCGCGCGCATATGCATCATAATACGAATCTATGAGAATCCTCTCCAAACTCTATTATAATTATTATTATTATCATTAGTATTATTATTGTTATTTTTATTATTATTATTGTTATCATTATCATTATTATTATCATTATTATTATCACTATAATTATTATTAATATTATCATTATACAGATACAGGGCTGGACGTGGGAGGGGCAGATACAGGGCTGGACGTGGGAGGGGCAGATACAGGGCTGGAAGTGGGAGGGGCAGATACAGGGCTGGAAGTGGGAGGGGCAGACATAGGGCTGGAAGTGGGAGGGGCAGATATAGGGCTGGAAGTGGGAGGGGCAGATGCAGGACTGGAAGTGGGAGGGGCAGATACAGGGCTGGAAGTGGGAGGGGCAGACATAGGGCTGGAAGTAGGAGGGGCAGATATAGGGCTGGAAGTGGGAGGGGCAGATATAGGGCTGGAAGTGGGAGGGGCAGATACAGGGCTGGAAGTGGGAGGGGCAGACATAGGGCTGGAAGTGGGAGGGGCAGATATAGGGCTGGAAGTGGGAGGGGCAGATACAGGGCTGGAAGTGGGAGGGGCAGATACAGGGCTGGAAGTGGGAGGGGCAGACATAGGGCTGGAAGTGGAGGGGCAGATACAGGGCTGGAAGTGGGAGGGGCAGATACAGGGCTGGAAGTGGGAGGGGCATATATAAGGCTGGAAGTGGGGGGGGAAGATATAGGGCTGGAAGTGGGAGGGGCAGATATAGGGCTGGAAGTGGGAGGGGCAGATACAGGGCTGGAAGTGGGAGGGGCAGACATAGGGCTGGAAGTTGGAGGGGCAGACATAGGGCTGGAAGTGGGAGGGGCAGATACAGGGCTGGAAGTGGGAGGGGCAGATACAGGGCTGGAAGTGGGAGGGGCAGACATAGGGCTGGAAGTGGGAGGGGCAGACATAGGGCTGGAAGTGGGAGGGGAAGATACAGGGCTGGAAGTGGGAGGGGCAGATACAGGGCTGGAAGTGGGAGGGGCAGACATAGGGCTGGAAGTGGGAGGGGCAGATGCAGGGCTGGAAGTGGGGCGGGCAGAGACAGGGCAGGGAGTGGGAGGGGCAGATACAGGGCTGGAAGTGGGAGGGTCAGATACAGGGCTGGAAGTGGGAGGGGCAGACATAGGGCTGGAAGTGGGGGGGGGGATATACAGGGCTGGAAGTGGGGGGGGAAGATACAGGACTGGAAATGGGAGGGGCCGATACAGGGCTGGAAGTGGGAGGGGCAGATACAGGGCTGGAAGTGGGAGGGGCAGATACAGGGCTGGAAGTGGGAGGGGCAGATACAGGGCTGGAAGTGGGAGGGGCAGATACAGGGCTGGAAGTGGGAGGGGCATATATAGGGCTGGAAGTGGGGGGGGGAGATAGTTTTAGTTTTTATTCCATTTGTAACAATGGATATTCTTGGTGTGACATACTGTCTGTTTCATTTTGCTTCTAAACTATACAGGGCTGGAAGTGGGAGGGGCAGATACAGGGCTGGAAGTGGGAGGGGCATATATAGGGCTGGAAGTGGGGGGGAAGATACAGGGCAGGAAGTGGAAGGGGCAGATACAGGGCTGGAAGTGGGAAGGGCAGATATTGGGCTGAAAGTGGGAGGGGCATATATAGGGCTGGAAGTGGGGAAGGGGGAAGATACAAGGCTGGAAATGGGAGGGGCAGATATAGGACTGGAAGTGGGAGGGGCAGATACAGGGCTGGAAGTGGGAAGGGCATATATAGGGCTGGAAGTGGGAAGGGCCGATATAGGGCTGGAAGTGGGAGGGGGCAGATACAGGGCTGGAAGTGGGAGGGGCAGATATAGGACTGGAAGTGGGAGGGGCAGATACAGGGCTGGAAGTGGGAAGGGCATATATAGGGCTGGAAGTGGGAAGGGCCGATATAGGGCTGGAAGTGGGAGGGGCAGATACAGGGCTGGAAGTGGGAGGGGCAGATATAGGGCTGGAAGTGGGAGGGGCAGATATAGGGCTGGAAGTGGGAGGGGCAGATACAGGGCTGGAAGTGGGAGGGGCAGATGCAGGGCTGGAAGTGGGAGGGGCAGATACAGGGCTGGAAGTGGGAGGGGCAGATATAGGGCTGGAAGTGGGAGGGGCAGATACAGGGCTGCAAGTGGGAGGGGCAGATATAGGGCTGGAAGTGGGAGGGGCAGATACAGGGCTGGAAGTGGGAGGGGCAGATGCAGGGCTGGAAGTGGGAGGGGCAGATACAGGGCTGGAAGTGGGAGGGGCAGATATAGGGCTGGAAGTGGGAGGGGCAGATACAGGGCTGGAAGTGGGAGGGGCAGATGCAGGGCTGGAAGTGGGAGGGGCAGATACAGGGCTGGAAGTGGGAGGGGCAGACACAGGACTGGAAGTGGGAGGGGCAGATACAGGGCTGGAAGTGGGTGGGGCAGACACAGGACTGGAAGTGGGAGGGGCAGATACA
>NC_061847.1:18978100-18983100 GCF_019202785.1 Penaeus chinensis | reverse complement strand
TTCCGAAAGGGACCGGGGGGGGGGGGGGGGGGGAGAGTAACCCCGCAAGGAAGTTTCATTTCAACCCCGGAATACTCGAGAATTTTTTAAACTGCACAATATCTGTGCAAGGTACCGCAAAGGGAATTTTAAAAGTTTCTAGAGTGTTTCGGTTCCTTTTTTTAAATTTTATCCAATCTGTTTTTCAAGTTCAGACTGTGAATATCTTTGATATGCCCCGGGTTTCCCGTTAAAAAACTTGACGTTTTAAAAAAAAAAACCCGGGTTTTGGGGGTTTTCTGCCTTCTTTAAAACGGGGTATTTTTTTGCAATTACAAAGGTCAAAAAATTTGGCAAAGGAAGGGGTTATTTGCGGCCCTTTAGTGATAATATAAAAACCCTTTTGTTTTTTTTTTTTTTTTTTTATCAATATCTGCAGGTAAAAGCAAAACTGGGGGAGGGGGGGGTTGCCTAAACCCTTTAAACTTTTCCGATTCGACCTCCGTGTCGGATAAAAATTATTGGAAATGTTCCCAAAAAGATAAAGGCAAAACAAATTTTTTAAAATTCTTTAAAAAAGAGGCATTCGCCCAACCCCTCCTCTTTTTTTTTTGCCTCTTCTCTCTTTTCTCTCTCTCTCTCCCCTCTCATCTCCCCCTCTTCTTCTCCCCTCACCCCTCCTCTTCTTTTTCTCCTCTCCTCTCTTTTCTCTCTCTCTCTCTCACGCCACACACCACACACCAACTTCTCTCTCCCTCCTTTTTCCCCTTTTTACTTCCCTTTTCTTCTTTTTTGTTTTTAAGCAGTGTTCGGGTTTCCACCCCCTTAAAACCACCTCTAAGGGGATTGGAGCTGTGTCGCCCCCTTCATTATTTTGGGATGCTTTTAACCAAATTTTTCCCGGGTTCCCCCTTTTTGGTCCCCTTTTAAAATAATTTATTGTTGTTGCTGATCACTGCTTCCATTTTTGTAATGATCTTTTTTACTCATTGATACTGTTATAGCCGTTGATTATTACTATCCGTATTATTATTATATTAAAATTTTAATTTTATTAGCAAAATTTTGTTACACAAATTATCGTACATTAGATTACCATTAGCATTACTATCGTTTTTACTGTTTTCAAAAGACTTTTATCTTTAATTTTTTTATTACAAATTTTTTTTACTATTATCTAGTTTTTAAATTTAAACCTTTAACATATTTTTTGACAACCCCCAAAGGTCCCCAACTGAACAAGTTTGGGGGTTCCCTTTTTTTTTTTTTCATAAAAGATCATAGCGTTCTTTTCGCCATGAACAATATCTCTCTCTATTTTTTTCGTCGAAAAAGGGGAAAAAATCACCCCGGTTTGGGCCTTTGCAGCAAAAAAACCCTTGGGCTTCACCTCCACATGTGCTTTAATTTTTGAAATTACTCCTAAATATGAAAGAATCACGCCACGATGTAAGGATCCGGGAAGCAGAAAGTCCTTGGTATACATTTCGTTACCCAAACTTGCGACCACAGAAGTTAAAATTAAAAAAAAAAGACGCTAAAATTTTGCACTTTTTGGGTTTTTAAAGTAAGATTTTTTTGTGTATATTTTTGAAAAAGAGCATTGTAGGTTTAAAGTATAATCTTGCGTGTGCCGTGGGTATGTGTGTTATGTGTTGTGTGTTTGTGTTTTGTGTTTTTTTGGTTGTTTTTTTCTTAAGTGTATATGATGTATTTTTTCCAGTTCTACTAGTAAGTACTGAAATCCCCGAACATTTAATATAAAAGACCATGTCTCACGGGTTTTCAGGGGTAAACCCCCCGGGCTTTGCCAGTCTACCGCCACTTTCCTCTCTCTTCTAAGCCAGGTTTGTGTCCTTCTCGTGTCCAGATTTGTGCCTTCTCTTCTCTTCAACATTTTTTAAGACCTGCTTGTGAGCGCTTAGAGTTTATTTGCCAAGTATTCGGGATCAATAACTGACGTTCGTTTTCTTTATGTCGAGAAAAAAGAGGAAGTTCGGACCCTCCCAAAAATCCATTTGCAATATGGAAAATTTTTGTAAAACACCCCAGTTGCAATTGTATGCATGTGCAATTTTGTCTCCGGGGTATTTGGGCCTCTAAAATGTGGCTGGTTTTTTTGTTTTTGTACCTGTCCAACTCTATCAAACCTTTTTCCCTCTTATATTATGATATACAAACTTACTTTATAAATAAATATAATTTATAAATATATTTTATTTTTTATTCATATATATATGTTATATTTTTTACATTTTTTTTCTTTTTACTTTGGGTTTTTTCCCACAGCAATGATCGAAATTAGTCTTGGTTTTTTCTACAGCCGGGTTTGCCTTCTTGCCCCCCAACCCCCCCCATTACCCGGGGCTTGGCACCGGCAGGGAAATTTCCATGTCAGTGGGCAATCAACAGAATTCCCTTTCCCCAAGGGGAACAACGCGAAAGGGCCGGGGGTTCTAAATCCAAAACGAGTTTTTTGTACAGTTTTTCGATCCGATGCTCAAAACCACTCGACCCCCAGGGCCTCCACACACAAACACCACAAAAAACACACGACCCCAACACACACACACACACACATAAACACCACTAAACACACCCCACACACACACACACACCCCCCCCCCACCCCCCCCCCCCCCCAAACCACACAAAACACCATATTTATTTTTACATATTTAAATTTAAAAATAAATGCCGCAGGGTTTCCAGGGGTAAGGGGCACGGACCGAATTTTTTCCCCTCCCCGGGGCACGAAAAAAATCCCCTGCCCTAAAACTGCTTCTCGAGCCCGGAAAACGACTACCCGCCTTGGGAAGTGGGACGCGGGTTTCATGGGGGAAGTCACAAGTGGGGTTGATTGGGAAGGGGTACCCAAATAAAAGGAAAGGGGTGAAAATGTTTTTTAAAACCCTTTCTCACTATAAATTTGGGAGGGGCCCTATGTCCTGCAGTGGTTTAAAAGGGCTGTTAAATTAATAAAATTTTTATATTTATATATATATATTTTTATATATATATATATATTTTTTATATATAAGGGTTTAAAAACCCCAAAATTAAAAAACTAGATTTCATTTTAGTTGGGGGTTTTTTCTACCATAGTTCAACACGGAAAGAGTGTTTTCCCCCCTTTTCGTATATAAAAAATATTTTTTTTATATATATTATAAAAAATTTTTTCATAATTTAAAAATTAAAAATTTTAAAAATTATAAAATTTTTAAAAATTAAAAAATATATTATATAAAAAAAATGTATGTATGTATGTATAAAAAACACACATAAATAACATTAAAAAAATATAGGTATATTTTTAAAATATTTTAAAATATTTATATAATATATATATATATATTTTATTAATATATATATGTATTTTATATTTACACACACACAACCCCCTCCCCACAAAACCACATATATATTTTATTATAATAAATATATATATATAATATAAATATTTTTAAAAAAAAAAAATAAAATTATATAATTAAAAGGGTAGTTGTATATAATAAAACACAACACCCCCAAAACCGTAGTATGTTATGTATATTGTGTGTAAAATTTTGTATTATAAAACCCCACTTTATACAAATCCCTCATAATATCTAAAAACATTATATTTTATATTTTATATATATATATATATTTATATATTTTTAAAATAATAAAAAATTATTTTATAATATGTATAAAATATAATTTTATTTATATACATACATATATTTTATCTATTTTCATATATATATAAAATAAAATATTAAAATATAAATAATATTTTTAATTTTTATATATAAATAATATTTTATATGTGGGGGTTGTGTCGTGTGTGTGTGTGTGGTAATATATTAAATATATATATAAAATATAATATATTTTCTCCTATTAAAAGTTTTTTTTTTTTTTCCCCTTCTCTCTTTTTTTTCCATCGGGGAAAAAAAGGGGGCTGGGGGTCACGTGAGACTTCAAATGGGTCAAAAAAATAAACAAAACACTTTACATTTATAGTTCAGGACAAAAGAGAGAAAGAAAGAAAAGAAAAAAGAAAGGGGAGAGAGGAAAGAAAGAGATATAGACAAAGAGAGAGAAAGATAACAGAGAAAAAAGAGAGGGGAGAGAGAAAAGGGAAGAGAGAGAGAGAGAAAAAGGCCGAGAAGAGGGGCGAAAAGGGGAGCGATAGAGGGGCAGAGAGAGAGAAGGAAAAAGAAAAAAAAGAAGAGAGGGGGGGGAAGGGGAGGGGGAGAAAGGGGGGGGGGGGGAGGGGAGCAGAGGGGAAAAAAAACGGGAAAAAAAATTGGAAGGGGAAGGGGTTAAAAGGAAAGGCGGGCAAAAAACAAAAAAAAACCAACAGATAGACACCGAAACCCCGTGAGTATCCATTGGGGGGCTGACGTATACGGGTAATATGAAAAGGGAGTTTTTGTGGTTTTTGGGCATTTCGGGCCCCCGGGGGTTTTTTGGGGGTTGTTTGCGTCAAAATAAAAACCCACAAAGCAGGGGGCCATCCTTTTTGAGGTTTTTTTATCCCCAACAAAGGAGATTTTCCATTCAGTTTAACCCTTGGATGGGCGTGTTTGCCAAAATTTTCATCGGCCCGGGTTGAAAGAAGCGGCGGGGGAAACAATTTTTAAAGGGAAAGAGAAATTTGGGGGCGGGCAATCCTTTTTTTCTTCTTTTTATATTAGTATTTTTAGCCATTCTCCCCTCTTTTTCTGTTCGTTCTTTCTTTTCTTTTTCTCCTCTTTTTCCCTTCTTTTTCTTTCTCTCTTCCTCCTCTCTCTCTCTCCTCTCCTTTTCTCTCCTCCCCTTTTCCCCTCTCTCTCTCTCTCTTCTCTCCCCCTTTTCTCTCTCTCTCTCTCCCCTCTCTCTCTTTTCCTCCCTCTTTTTTCTCGCTCTTCCTTTTCTCTCTTCCCTCCTTTCTCTCTCTTCTCTCTCTCTTTTCCTCTCTTCTCTCTCTCTCTCATTTTCCCCAAAAAATTTTTTAAATCTCTCTTTTTTCATTAAACTTCTTTTTCTCT
>NC_061847.1:18954713-18957213 GCF_019202785.1 Penaeus chinensis | reverse complement strand
TTTCCTTTTTTAAAACAAATTCGAACTTCAATTAACATTTAAATATAAGACTCTACCATACCATATTGGTACTATATATGTAGAGCACAAATATCCTGTAAGCATTTGAACGGAGTGTTTCCACAGTGATAAAGAATCGTTACTACAGCATACATACGAAATAAACGAACTTGTAAAAATGGAACACCATTTTTATGCATAATTACGTTTCTATTTCATAATACATAGAATATAAATCATTAAGATTAATATGTTTAGACTTACTCTTAGTCACATCTCCAGCAAGAAAATTCCGTAAGTGATCACTAATTTTCGGAACAGCTTAAATGACACTCTCGAAACGCAAACACAAGGCACCTTAACGAGTATTTTTATGCAATTGAAGGAGTCGCTTCAGTGAATGTGTTATCCGCAGGGAAGTTCGCTGCAGTGCCTCATGAGGTTGCACTGCGCAACAAATATTTCTATGTAAGGGTATTTATCTACCACATACTGTATTTTTTTACACACAGACACACACACACACACACACACACACACACACACACACACACACACACACACACACACACACACACACACACACACACACACACACACACACACACACACACACACACACACACACACACACACACACACCACACACACACACACACACACACACACACACACACACACACACACACACACACACACACACACACACACACACACACACACACACACACACACACACACACACACACACACACACACACACACACACACACACACCACAGCCATCATATGGAAATCTTGCAGTGATCACAACCTATCAGTGTCTGTATTTGTTTCAGGTTCACAACCAATGGAAAGTTATTGTCTCAGGCAACATAAATCATACTAATTTTTTATATTATTTAGTTTTGTATAATATTAGCTCTGTACATATTAAAATCAAAATCATAACACAAGTGTTAATACCTAAAGGAATATGTGGGATGTGATGTTCTTAATTGCATTTACAGTGGATCTAAGACGATACGTAAACTTGGATCTTTATTCATAGGTCTCGACTTTGGAGAACTCGTATCTACTACATATGAACTGTCATTTCAGATGCATTGCAATCGTCTTCTCATGTACCTAGTTACATGAATGTTTGTATCGGTACAAGTCCGCACTAACATTATTATCTTTGTACAGACATAATAAGCTTTTCCTTCATACTGTATTTTCTGTAATCAATATTTCCAGAGTTTGGTCATTTTTTCTGAACTAATATCTACCATATAGTCCTGTTGTAATTTTTTTTTTTTTCTCTCACTACTTTTCTATCTTCTCTTATAAAGTCACAAAATATACATATATATTCTGTGTGTTCATTGTGTCTTTACCAGTCATATATACACTGTTGAGTGTGTGTGCTAATTCCCTGTTATTGCATTAGCCAAGCCAAAACAATACACATGATATATAGATGTTGAAAAATATTTTTCCCAATAAAATCATTCCATCAGTAGTATGACTTTAATTTATTCTTTTATATTCTTGAAGTTGAAAATTAAAAATACAGAAAATGATGAAATGAATGCTGTAAGACAACGACTACTGGTTAGTCGAAAGGGGTTCTTAACATAAGGTTCGTAGATGGGTTTCAGGGGGTCCATGAGGATCAGATAAAAATGACATTACTTTCTGCATAAAAAAAATGAGTGTTTTTTTATTGTTTTCTTTATTTAAAGTTTGATAATCCCATGTATGAATGAGACAATCAAATCTCGACAAATAAAGTACATTATATGCATTGCATGCAAAGTTGTGTTTATGTTAATATTTCTAGGGAAGGGAGTCTGTAGCTTTCATGATTTTAAAATGGTCCGTAACATTATAAAGTTTAAGAACCTCTATATTCGAGGGAACATTTCATGACAAAAAAGTTCATGGAGACGTCATTAACTTTTGGCATCAGACATCAAAATCTAAGAAGGTTTAATTTACTGTCATCAACAGAGAGAGAGAGAGAGAGAGAGAGAGAGAGAGAGAGAGAGAGAGAGAGAGAGAGAGAGAGAGAGAGAGAGAGAGAGAGAGAGAGAGAGAGAGAGAGAGAGAGAGAGTCAATCCTTTACTCCTTCACTTGATAGAGTAATATTTTTTATTTCAAGAACATTATAATTCTGCCTTGAAGGGGACACCAAGTAACTATAGGGATTATCATTACTTGCTGATCAGGTGTTGATAGATTTCTACTTGCTCGTGCAGTGTTCTTTTCAAAGTCCAGGGATGTTTCCACATCTGATACTGGTCCATTGTATGCAATATTTTTGTCACACAAGTATGTCTATCAACAATCGGCTACTTTATATCCACCCGCTGCAAGCTGACCACAGGATCACATGCAACTTGCGTCACTCTTTCTTTCTGGGTGGAATTAATTTAGTTTGTACAAAATATGCCAGACTTTAGTTATCTATTTATGTATAAACACATACATATATACATGTATATACCTATACAT
>NC_061847.1:18922213-18949713 GCF_019202785.1 Penaeus chinensis | reverse complement strand
CTCTTACATGTCAAATCTATTAGCAAAACTTTCTTTTCTTATGGGGCTGTGTTGCCAACTCATATTACTGAAGAAGTAAATGTACAAGTATATAAATATGATCCCACAGAAACTGGGACCCACCTTCTATAGACAGACTTGTAGTACTTTACACTACTATTTACAATAATTCATAATCATAACATTTTTCAAGACTGGAAACCCAAAATATAACTATATGAAAAGAAATAAATAATTAATGAACAATAAGAACAAAGGTATAAAAAAAAAAAAAAAAAAATGGAACCTTGATCAATCACCAGAAAATAAATTGCCATCCTTCAATACTATTAGCTTTTCTTTTCACGTGACCCCATTATACAGCTCAACCAGAACAGACAAATGAACTGAAGGGGGAAAACAAATAAAAAAGAAAAAAAAAGAAAAAAAAAAAAAAAAAAAATTCCCCACAATGCATTCTACGAACAGTGAGATGTTCAAATTATCAGAGTTTCATAACTCTCTCTCTCTCTCGCTCTCTCTCTCTCTTCCCTTTGCCCTCCCCCCTTCTCTTCAAGCCATTCCATCGCAATGAGTCAGCATCTTGCATTGTGAGTCATCTTGAATGTGGTCTTCTTGCACTTCATCAACCGAATTTGGCTATATGCGGTTGGCTTGGTTGATTTGTTTTTCTTCCCCATCAGCACAAAGAGGCATGTGCGAGGGTATATCTACAATGCCAAGGAGTCCTCCAGGAGCTGCTTGCTCTCACGAATGTGGGTCTTCTTGTTGCCGGTGGCAGGAGAGGCCGAGACTGGACGGCCAGCATATCTGGAAGAAATATTTTTTGTAAATATATGCCTCTGAAGAAAGACAGAGAGAGAGAGACTGATGGGTTAAGGAAGAAGAATAACAGAAAGAAAGAAAGAAAAAACATTAAACAAAGAAAGACAGAAAAATGTGGAAGAAAAAAGTGTAATGAACATTCCAAAGGAAGTACATGAAAAGAAATAACTGAAAGATATGCACAATACAAAGGATAAAAAAACTGAAAGCAGAAAGTGTAAGAACAAAACCATATGGATACACCAAAGGCGATAATGGAACAATACTTATGACTGGACTATAAATTTCCAATAGACTGACTGGCCATTCTTTTTTAATTTTCTAATGTCAAAGATCTGTTTTATAATTTTTTTTTCCAGCTTTTTACAATTCATGCATTCAATTTACTTTCTAACTTAGAATAAATCCATATATAATATGAATGAAACATATACATAGCATGCTTAGAAAAAATCAAATAAAAGCAAATAACAATAACCAAATTTTTTTTTTAATATACTATGGTAAAATGACGAGACTGTAGACCTTGCATCAAAGCATTCCCTAAGAACTTCTAAGAACTTCTCACTCTCTTTAGAGAGAGGAGAAAATAAAGGCCTAAAAGAACTTATTCCAATCTAATGATATTCAGACTAAGAAGAGAAAAAAAAAAAAGGTTTTAACTCAAGCAAATTGTCACAAACAAGTCAATCACAGTAAGTATACCATTAGCAACACTGCACATACTCATGTATACATATATAATGATCAGAAAAATCAGCTCATACAGGGCTATTTCTGTATATATTCTGTGAAGTCAACTATCAACAGTGGAGTCTCTTTAAAATAGTTTTTCCACTGTGATGATTTTATCCTTTAATGTATTCAGAATGGGATTATATCTATATGTATTTTTCATGAAATACTTATCATCCTGCATGTTATCCACTTCTGTATGTTGGAATAGTTTCACATATATTTCAAGCACAGGAGAAATTGTGAGCATATCATAACCGAAGTAAAATAAAATGGGGTGGGCTATAATAACCAAAAATTGATGTAAAACAAACTAGATAAACAAACAAATAAATAGTTCTTTAAATTTATATACAAATAAACAAAACAAAAAAAGAAGAAACCACATCTTGGTATCTTCAACCCCACTTTGTGGTACAAAGGAATATCATTCATAATTACGAAAAAAAAAAAGCAAGGTAAGCCAATGCAAGCCCTCAAATCTCGACCTAATCCTTGTACACAAGCTCTTCTCATACCTTACTCACTGTCAGTCTTGGTACGTGCATCTATGATACATTCCCTTATTAAATAGATTTTGTGTAAAATCAGGAAGATGAATTTCTACAAGGCAAGCAATAATGTCTCTGAATACAGAACCAAACCAAAAGAAATAGAAACAAAAAACAGCTGCTTAAAGAATGATGACCAAAGAATCTGTACGGGTAGCAAGTACTCTTTTGCGAGTAGATGCTCACCTCACTGGTCGTATAGGTTTGGAGGCTACATGAACCTGACTTGGAGCTGGGCTCTCAGGTTCAGGTGGGCCCGATGATGGGAAGAACCAAGGGAACCAATACTCGTACCAAGACTGGTCCTCTGAATCGTGCGCAACCTTGACACGCTCTCTACTGAGGGTTAGCATTATTAGCAAAAAACTCTTTAAATATTTCACTAATAAGTGTTAAATCTTTTAGTCTTTTTCAATTCTAATCAACAGACACCGCATACACATCCCACTGAGTGTTACTCTCAGTGTAAAAGTAAAATTTTTCAAGTAAGATGCTGTAATTCTTCCTCTCCCCTTTATGCAAAAATAACTGGTCATCAGTTCTGGCATGGTAACAGAACCTTACCAAAATATCAAAAGCCATGCAGCAAACATAAAACAATATAAAAAAGAAATTAGAGTTAATGATTTTTCATTTTGTAAACATAGTGCTGTTGCTTCACCAGAAAAAATATTCTCCTAACTTTACACCCTTCCACATTTTCTGACTTTTCAAATCTCGTACGAAATATGCTGCTGCAACAAACACTCCAATTTCTAATTGTGACCATACTCTTTTAAAAAGTTCAATCTCCATTTTGTTAGCAAGAGTTACCTCATAAAGACAAATGTTGGTGTCCAATAATAAAACTTTATCTTTTACATTATCACGTCATTAACCTAATACTCATATTCAGCAGTCTTTCAATCAATATCTGTAATATAAATAATCACCTGCTCAAGAGAAATCTGGAAAATCATTTAGCTCTATACCCTAATCTTTCATGGAATAGGATATACATGTGTATTCAGTGTTTTTTCATATACCATCATATCTGTATCTATTAAGATTTTCAATACGGAATTTCAGACAACAGAAGATAACTTTCACACTATGAGGACATCCTTCACACAGCATCAGCAAAACAAACATAACATTCTTTGAGGATAAGAGGATTTCTATCATAGAGCAATCATCCGACAAAAAGGTACCAAAGTACTTACGAAATGTGACGTTCATGGTTCAAAGCAGTGGAAATGCGAGGCTGGATATACGACCATGCCCCCATGTTCTTGTGTTCTTCCTGTGACCAGACCAATTCAGCATCTGCATACTTGGCACATTCCTTCATGACTAAGTCATATGGGAATGGTGCAATCTGAGAAGATAATAATTATTGATACATTAAATATCTATTCTTTAAGTGAATATGAAGTAGCGATGACAGAATATAGTAAGAATTATACTACTACAAACAATTTTTTTGTAATAACCATATTCCTGTTCATCTTGAACTCAAAGGCAGACAAAATGAGTAAAGAAAAGAAAATTATGTGTGTATATTATACTTAAAATAAGGAAGACCACTAACAAAATAAGGTAAATGTGAACTTCCAATGAAGGCTCAGCACAGTTTCAACTCAAAGCAATATACTCTTACCTGTTCCACACGTGCAATAGCAATCTTTTCCTCTAATCCAGCCTCCTTGCGAGCTTGAATAAGGTCATAGTAGACACGACCAGAGCAGAAGATGAGTCGCTTGACACTGGCTGGGTTGTTTGAGGCAGGACCAGCTTCAGGGTACATTCTGGAAAATGAGATGTCGCATTGTAATAAAACAATTATATCACTTATTAACTTCAAACCAAATTACATATAGTGTTCGAAAGGAAAGGAAGGGAAGGGAAGGGAAGGGAAGGGAAGGGAAGGGAAGGGAAGGGAAGGGAAGGGAAGGGAAGGGAAAGGAAGGGAAATGAAAGGAAAGGAAGGGAAAGGAAGGGGAAGAGGAGTAGTGGGAAATGGTGAAGGAGACAAGAGGGAAAAAATAAAAGAAAAAAAAAGAAAAAAGAAAAAGAAGACTCATGATAGAAGAGCAGCTGAAAAGAATGATAGCTTGGAAATCTTACCTCTGGAATTCTGTTCCCTCAATCATTTCATCAAACGAGGATCGAGCTTCGGGGAGTCGGAGAAGGGACTTGGGGGTCATGATGATCAGGGGTTTACGGAATGGCAGAGCAATCTGTCGTCGCAAAATGTGGAAGTAGCTGGCAGGTGTCGAGCAGTTGGCAACCTGTATCACACAAGGACAAGATGATCCTGATGATGTTAAAGATTACTGGGAAATATGTGAAAAAAACTATTGACAGAAGAAAAGGGAGGCCTGCAAGAACTATATTTGATTTTGATTATGAATTGCACCAAATTGTTTCACTAAAGCTAATCTACATGAAATCAAAACAAATCTTACAATCCAGTTGATGTCAGACAGCTGCCTGATGGCAAAGTCATCCGAGAAAGGTGGGAGAACATCAGGGTCATCAGAAGTCATCTGTAGGAAGCGCTCAAGGCGAGCACTGGAGTGTTCTGGACCCTGATACACAGAGCAAAATATTTAATCAATGGTTTTATTTGTGTGTGTGTGTGTGTGTGTGTGTGTGTGTGTGTGTGTGTGTGTGTGTGTGTGTGTGTGTGTGTGTGTGTGTGTGTGTGTGTGTGTGTGTGTGTGTGTTTTATACAATGCATTCAATTACATCTGAAATGTAGCAGAATTTTCTCTCAAAACTGCAATAAACAATTATTTTTCTGAGTTAAAGTTCATGGTTTTAGCTTTATCAATGTTGGAGATAAGATGAAAAAAAGAGAAACACTCACCATTCCTTCCATGCCATGGGGAAGCAGGAGAACCAACCCAGACTGTCGGATCCATTTGGACTGGCCTGATGACATGAACTGGTCAATAATGCACTGTGCTGTGTTGTTGAAGTCACCAAACTGAGCCTCCCAGATAACCAGTGCATTGGGGTTTGTCATCGAGAAGCCAAGCTCAAAGCCAAGGACGGCATATTCCGACAATGAGGAATTGCAGACTGTGTATGGGGCTTGGTCACGGTAGAGGTTGGCAAGTGCATTGTACTGGGACTTGTCCACCTGAAGAGCATAAAAAAGAGAATTATATAATTGGGAGAAAAAAAACAAGAAAATCCATTATAGTTTGTAAAATGTTTACGGTATATAAAATATTCTACATCGTATAAGAGTTTCTTGTCAATGTATGGCATCAGTACCATAGAAAGTTCTCTCAAATTACAAGCCAGACAAAGCAAGCATGCAAGCACACAAATGTGCAAATGCACAAGTGCACAAGTAGACAGGTACACATGTGCAAATGCACAGGTGCACACGCACGCATGCACACGCATGCACACACACGCTCACACGCTCACACGCTCACACGCTCATACGCTCACACGCTCACACACTCACACACTCACACACTCACACACTCTCTCACTCTCTCTCTCTCTCACGCACGCACGCATGCGCACGCATACACACACACAAAAAAAATAAATAAATAAATAAATAAAAATAAGGGGGGAACAAAGTTTTAGCATTGTCATCCCCTAGAATAATGCAAGATAAAGGATATATTTAGCTGAACTGTAATTAATACACAAGGGAAAAAAAAAAATTACACAAATGGTAAATACCTGTAACTTCATTTTGCACTTTACAAATAATGCATGCTCTAAGTTGAATGCTACTTTGAAGATATATTTCAGAAAATTAGCCTGAAACCTTTCTCACAATCATAGTATCAAAATGTACAAATAAGGAAATCACATTAAGGTAGCACTAAAAATATATCTTCAAACTATTGCAGTTCAACAGAAATAGCTGCCACAGCAATATGAAGATGCCTTCACTTTGTGTTAACCCAATGCCGCCTGGGAAAATGAAAAAAAAATGGGGAAAATGCTGTGCTTATTTTCTATATTTTTTATGAAATGTGTCTGCACATAGATGGCTCTGCTAGTGCTTAGCCACAAAGGAGTCATTTAGTAGACCTTGTGACCTTACCTGATTTGCATTCGCGGGAAAAACGTATTTTTTATTAGTGCTATGAATAGCAATGGTGATATTTTTATTATAAACATATTTTCGTAAATCAAAAAAAAGAGTAAATGGGCGAGACAGGCAGTACTCATAACTGGCTCACTGGTGACTTCGTACAAGCGTAGCCATCTATGTGTAAAAACAAACAAACAAGTGGGCATAGAATGTACATACATGTCATGCCCGTCAGCATTGGGTTAATTTGGTTATAAATTAAAATTCATACATTCAATCAGTATCATACATAAATGGAATGACAGTTTTACATGAAAAACAACTATTTGTTTCATATTATGCGCACAATAATAAAAAAAAATAATCTTATTTTTTCAGTAGCTTCAACCAGAACAACAAAAATGAAGCCAAATGCTGTTATGCACGTCCTTTTCTACATGCAAATAAACACAAAAATTCCAACAGACACTAGGATGTCACTGTCATCTACCAGCTTACAGATGTGTCTTTAAATGCCTGCAATACATACATCAGTGTCAAAAAAGAAATAAATAAAAGGATTTCTTTTTCTTTTGACTTTCCAAACATTTCACAATATCCAAATTACTCAAATTAAATACCATCCAATTCACCACAATTATCATAGCATAACATTCGGTCATGCTAATAGTTTCAAAAAAAAAAATCTAGCTAGCTACAGCATGCTACTTCCGATCATCCACAGTAACACACGACCAGCATTTGATGGCTAAAGACACTCTTTTAACCCACAGGATCCGGGTTACACAATTGTCATGCCATGAAAAAATTTGGATCGGGCCCTTTTGACAGAAATACTCTGTCATGGTGAAATTTGGCTGAGGGCTGGGTGACAGGCACATGTGATCATGGAAAAATTTAACTGATGGTCATAAAATGACTCTCCATGAGTGCACAAAGCTTTTGAATTAAGATTTAATTTGGGTAGTTAGGGGGGCTCTTGCAGTATTTCCACCTGTTAAAGAGTGTGGAATGTACCATATATGAGCCATGGCTGAATAAGCACCTGCTTAAGTGAGGCCTCTATTTCCATGCTCAGGATCCAATGCCTACTTGCCATGATTGTGTTACAGAAAATAGAGCAATAAAATATATTGAAAAGTGACACAAATATAAAAATGTTTCTTAATGTTATTGTTATTGCATAGAATTGTAGACTACCTAGAGAGATAATATGGAGTTTGTGAAAAGATAAAACAGTCTGTTACAAATCTTGATACAGAATATCAAATGACAAATACAGATCTTGGAAAAAGGCAAAACAAAAACAAAAAATGCTTATGCAGAAAAATTGATAATAACATTGCAAAAGGAAGGTAAGAAGTCTTGATCCTGCACATGAGCGTTTAAGTAGGATGGGTCTACGAGCCACACACCCGTTGAGCTGCCACTTCTGTAAGCCTATATCCAGGATTTTGGGCTATGTCTTTGCTGCGAGGCACCCGGATTCAGTGGGTTGACAGCAAAAATGTTTTATATTTGATATCAAAGTTTATCCTTCCTTGACTTAAGTCTATATCCTACAAACATAATACTATATACACTTTTGAGACTGCAAACTTAGCTCCATAATCTTATACAATAAATTATCCAGAAATCATTGTCATCATTATTGCAACTGAAGAAAAAATAAATAAACATAAATCCATAACAAATGGAACTTGCTTACTTAGTATAAAATTTCTTTTCATGAGTTCACAAAATCAAAAGGCAATTCTTATAAAGATTATTGCCACCATGAATGCATACAGCTGAGCTGTAGACTAGATTTTTTTACTTTTATTTTGGATCTTGATCTTTCCTCATATTTTTATAAAACTTGCAAGGCTGGAATAGGATGCTGAGCATGGATATAGCATCCTCCCTGGTGCCACATTTGTTTATTGATGGAAATAATACAATATGTTTAAAGATGTTGAGAGCATAAGCCAAGAATAAAAGTATCTCGCATCAGAGATGTTCTGGCTACTGTCCATTTTCTGACCATGTCACTGGTAAGATGCCTGAAATTATTAACATAAGTGAATCTTTGACTTGCAACTCACAATGAGGAAGAGGGCCATACTGAATAACACAGCTGCTCAAGGGAACAATCAGAAACACAGGCTTAACCACACATGGCATTATCACAGCATTTGGGGCATAATAATGTGATACAACATCCTCCATCCTCCAGCATGATTGGGTTAAGTCCTATTTTTATAAAATCTAGGTTTTTCTTGTTTTAAAATGAGGAGAAATTATGTATGGCTATCAAATACTTATTTAAGTGTTAAAAGACCCCATCTCTTGATATCCTAGTTCCATTTATTGCAACTACTCTTGACACCTTCACCTGAGGGTATGCTCTCAAAATAAAACCAGAGAGAATCTTACTTCCTCCCACTGGCAGCAGCTTTTCAATTTGGCCTTCTGTATACAATAAGAGACTCTCAGAACACTATTAGAGGACACTTCTTACTCAATATAAATACTGCCAGCACCTATGTATGGTTGAAAATGATTATCAAATCAAAGAACCGAGACAACTCTCAGAACACTATTAGAGGACACTTCTTACTCAATATAAATACTGTCAGCACCTATGTATGGTTGAAAATGATTATCAACCATAACTGAAGGAAGAATGTGAGATTTACCAAGTACATTTTCAATCACCATGTTACTCTATATAGTGATTTTTTGAAGAGATAATTCATATGAGGTTAGTAACTTCTGCTAGGATAGTGTTGGCAGCAGTGATGCAGATCTATGAAATAGAAGTTCATATATGATTTTATGTTAATCATATCTGAGATCTTTAATGGCATTGTAATGGAAATATAGTATGTTCAGTTTGGATATAAACGAGGCCCCTGTCCCAACCATTGTGTAGTCATACAGCTGACAAAACTGTATCACTATCAATAATTAATTATCCATTGTAAATGAAAAATAGTGTTTGCTTCTTCTTAAGTATACAAGTTTTGTCTTTTCAATAACAATATTTTGTACACATCGATTACACTGATTTTGGTATATGTGACTGAAAAACTTAATAATCAGATAGTCTGTTTCTCAAGAAAGAAGGGTAGCATACTAGTTAACCCAATGGCGACGGGTCACGGCTATCGCCATCATAACAGTACGCACGATGTGAGGTGTGCGGCTGTCCGCAGCGGCGCCGCGCCAAAACGCCCCGAGGCAATGATTCGGCTTGATGTACCGATATCACGCGCTCAGAGTCGGCGTGCTGCCGCCGTTCGCCAGAGCGTAGAGTTTTTTTTAATTTGCTATACCCGGCGCCATTGGGTTAAAAGGATTGTATCATGTTTGATAATCAGTAATAAAATTTAACTTACAAATTTTAGTTATGAGATGAGTTTTGTCCAACAAAATAATTGCAGAATTAAAGGCATGTGATCTTCTTTTATGGATTTGACATCAAGCAATGACATGTTTTATTATAATATGTTTGCCTATGGCACTAATGAAATGGACCTTTTACACATCCATTGTCAGGATTGTACACTTAGGTATTTTTTAAGAATATACATATACAGATTTGGATAGCTTGAAATTGCTTATTCTAACACATGACCAGGTATATTAACATTGTTTACCCCTACAACCAAGATGATGTGACCATCATATCATGCAAAAATTTGGCTTGAAGGGCAGGTAACATGAACATGCTGTCGTGGAAAAAAATGATCGAGGGCTGGAGTGATGGGAACATGCTGTCACGAGAATTTTGGCTTGAGGCCAGGGTGATAGGAATGACCTGCCACAAGCTCACAAAACTCTTGGAGGGTGATTAGACTAAGTAGGTATTTAGGAAGGGGTTCTTGCATTTTTTCCATCAAAAAATAAATGAGGCACCAGGGAGGATGCTATTTCCATGCTCAGCATCCTATTCCAGTCTGCCATGACTGGCAGTGCAAGCTTTATAACAAAAATTCAATATTACAAACCAATAAAAATATGGCACAAATAAGAAATGTTACTCTACGCTCTGGCGAACGGCGGCAGCGCGCCGACTCTGAGCGCGTGATATCGGTACATAAGCCTGAATCATTGCCTCGGGGCGTTTTGGCGCGGCGCCGCAGCGGACAGCCGCACGCCTCACATCGTGTGTATTGTTATGACGGCGATAGCCGTGACCCGTCGCCATTGGGTTAAAGCCTCTTTTAGACATTACCTAAACAATCATCTAGGAGATAGACAAGCATGTAGTGAATGGGATAATGTTGTTTTCTGCTTTTCTAAATTTTCTATCGAGCACAAACCAATTTATTGCTTGCATGGTGGCAATAACTGAAGTCCTTTACAAATTGTTATTCACAAATATACATTTACAAGAAATACGAAGTGGAAACAAGAAAAAAGTAGCACTCTTATTAGGGAATCATTATACAGCTCATGACAAAACAAACTGCTCCGTTATACACTTTGTTCAGACTTCAAAATTGTGACTGACGTTTCCCAACACAGAACATCTCTGATGCACCAGATTCCAATACATATAAAAAACATATTAACTATTAGCAGTAATGAACTATTCATCATGACTTTACCTTCTGGTGGTGAAGCACGTGGTGTCGGTGGGAGAAAGTTCCTCTTTCCACATCCTGGCCTGAGAGACGAACATGGGTTCCTTCCTTGAGCAGAGAACCAAAAGCCATGGCTTCTCCCAAGGCCCAGTCAGCTGTGCGAGATTCAACCATATCCATGCGGCCTAAACAAGAAAGATGTGAGGGGTTATAACTGGTTATATCAAGAATTTAGAGCATTAAGTCTTAAAATTAACTCTTACAATCCGGATGATGTGACCATCATGTTACAAAATAATTCCAGATTGATGGGTAGGTGACGTGAACACCCCTTCATGGGAAAATTTGGATGTCAGCCGGGGTGAAGCAAACTTGCTGTTGTGAGTATTTTGGCTGAAGGCAGGGATGAGAGGAAAGACTTGCCACAAGTTCACAAAGCTCCTGGAGGATGATTAAACTTGAACTGTGTCTTGAAGAGTACCAGCTCCAAGGAGGATGCTATTTCCATAACACAAAATGACATAAATAACAAAATGTTACTTATTGTTATTATTCTTTAACTGAGTTATAAACTACCTAGAGAGATGATATGGCATCTCTACGTGAAAAACAATCTATTACTATCTGGATACAGCAACTCAAATATGGACATTGGAAAATGGAAAAAAAATTTTTTTTAATGATTATGCAGAAATAGAGAAATAACACTGCAAAAGGGAGGCATCAAGTCTTGTTACTGCACGTGAGTTTGTGTGTGCCCGGCCTACAAGTCGTGCATCCATCAAAGTGGTTGATCTCCAGATCCAATAGATTAAAAGATATAATTCAACCTTTCAATGTCATAAATGCTGCAGAAGGTAGTTCAAACAACCTGTCTATTTAACCAACAACATGCTACCAAAAAAACACAAGTCTTACTGTTGAGAATACGCTGGATGCCTCTATGGATAACAAAGTCACTGGCATTAGGAGGAGCACTTGAGAACTTCTTGCCAATGTGCTTCAGAGTGTCCTCATGAACACCAGTGGGAGAGATCTTTAGGGGATCCTTGCCCTCAAAGAAGCCAGACCAAGGGGAGTCAATCCAATGTTTGTTGAACACCTGAGTTTGCTGCTTTGCCACAGAAAAGGCAGTCTCGAGAATCTTTTCGTATTTGTCCTTTACTTCCTGTTATCATAAAGAAATCAGTGGATATACATTAAAAAGTGATTTATGTAACAATTATTACAAGATCATACAAAATTTTTGCTTTAACCAAAGTCTTTTTTTACTGCAATAACAAAGGTCTTTTCCATTTACATAATAGTTCTAGAAATCATACATCTCTTAGCAACTTCATGCTGCATGAAGATTATGGTAAAATAATGAGGTTTACCTTAACTTCCTCTGGTGTTACAACCTCCTCATTGATGAGCTTATCTCCATAAAGTTCAATCACAGGCTTCAATTTACGAATCCTAGTGTACATGAGTGGCTGTGTGAACATAGGCTCGTCAATTTCATTGTGACCATTACGTCTGTAGCACACCAAGTCAATGACAACATCCTGAAACAGACAAGGAAACATTAATTTAAAATTGTCGATAGACTTCAAAAAGTTAATTACAAACAAACACATACAAAATGCAAAATTAGCTTTTATTTCTTCATTTACACTAACCTTATGGAAAGTGCTGCGCCAGTCAGCTGCAACATTGCAGACATGCATGACAGCCTCAGGGTCATCAGCATTTACGTGGAAGATGGGCGCATTGACGACACGAGCCACATCTGGATAAATGTAACAAGAATATGAAGCATATTTGAAAAAAATAAGGGAGGTCAAAGGAGAAAAAAAATCAGAATTACTTTTAACCACCAAGAATAAAAAACTAAGTTTATTAAATCTATACTTGGTAATAATATACATAAACTTTAAAACAAATTTTGCAAAAACGTACCAGTACAGTAAGGGGAAGAACGGGACATGCGAGGGTCAGTTGTAAAGCCAATCTGGTTGTTGACAACAATATGAATAGTGCCATGGGTGGTGTACTCTGGGAGCTCTGACAAGTGGAAAGTTTCATATACAATGCCCTGGCCTGAGAAGGCAGCATCTCCGTGAAGAAGAATGGACAGCACCTAAAAGAGAAAATGATATCTGTGAGCAGACTCTGAAACACTTCCTTTATTTACATATCTTTGAATCAAAAATTCACTGGCAATCAACATGCTGACAAATATCCTTGTTGAATTGAAATAGTAGGATACATTACCTTCTTGCCCTCAGAGTCTCCATGGTAGAACTGCTCAGCTCTCGTCTTGCCCTGGACAACAGGGTCACATGCTTCCAGATGGGATGGATTGGCAACAATGGCAAGACGGATATTTTTATTGGTCACACGATTCAGTCGCTCTTGGTAAGTTCCCAAGTGGTATTTTACATCACCTGAACCCTGAGAAATCACAAAAAAATAAATAAATTCAACATTTCTTTCCAGTAGAACAAATACTAAGTAAACAGATACTAAATCTATATCCTTTTATTCTTTCTTTGATTTGGGTTTAGTACTGAGATTATATCAACTAATTAGGATAATTATCTACTTCACATCCACTACCTTAGTCCATTACATTTACAAAAATATTTCATTAAATTCTTTGTCAATTACCTCATCAGCACTCTCGAGCCCTGCAAACTGTGTGAAGATATGCTCAAGGGGCTTCCTACACACATTGGCCAGTACATTGAGGCGGCCTCTGTGTGGCATTCCCATGACAAAGCTTTCAACTCCAAGGGAAGTGGAACGGTCAATCACCTGTAGTTGTAAATAGAAAATAGAGCACACTAAGGTTAACCACAGTCAAGAGAAAGACAGATTTACTGATAAAATATAAACTTTATCAAAAGATACAAATTTCATCTGCAACACTAACCTGTTTCATTGCAGGGATTAAGATCTCACAACCTTCCAAGCCGAAACGCTTCTCCGATGAAAATTTACGGGCCAAAAATGCCTCAAACCTTCAATGATAAAAAGGGATATTAACCCAAAGCCGACGGGCATGGCATGTACATATATACCATGTCCACTGTGAGTATACTTTATTGTTTTTAACCCATTGGCGACGGGTATAGAAAATTAAAAAAAACTCTTTGAGCGCATGAATTCAGTACATCAAGCCGAATCATTGCCTCGGGGCGCTTTGGCGCTCCGCCGCGGCAGGACAGCCGCACGCCACATTTCAGGCGTATTGTTATGACGCCTATAGGCGTGACCCGTCGCCATTGGGTTAAATATAGATGGCTATACACGTTCTAAGTCACCAATGAGCCAATTACAAGTAGTACCTCTCTCGTGTGTTTACCCTTTTCCTTGATTTTCGAAAATATTTTACATTATCTTATATGGCTGTTACTAATGTCAATAACATTATAGTAATTATAATGTTTATAATAGAAATAACACCATCGATATTCATAGCATTAGTAAACCGTTTTTTCCGCCAATTCAAGGAAAGGTGAAATCAGGTAAGATCTCAAGGTCTACTAATTGACTCCTTTGTGGCTAAGCACTTGCAGAGCCATCTATGTGCAAAGACATTTCACAAAAATTACTAAAATGGGACAATGAGTTAATTATCATCAAAGGGCATTTTCACTCTAACCTAGTGTCTACAAAAGTGGTTCCCAATTTTTTACATTTCGTGGCTCCTGACCAATATATAATAAGCATCATGTAACTCCATGATTCCAATTTACTGATATGTCAGAAATAATTATCTGTACCCCTTGGCTCCCTAGGGCCTTGGCCCTTAGTTTTGGAAACCCCTGATCTACAGCATAATATATTTGATGAGTTGCCCTATTAAAGAAACCAAGTAATAAGAGCTTTATCACATTCCTCCAGGATTATCAAGGTTAATAAATAATAACTAATTATAACTAATCATAACATACAGTCAAAATTACTACATGAAAAATATCTAAAATTTAAGGCAATATTCATACCCATGTGAGCGTGTTAATCTTGCAAGGAGGAGACGTTTCTCCATAGAATCCATTGTCATTACACCTGGCGCTTCAAACTTCTGACGAATCCAATTACATTGCTCTAGTGAATTGATAAACATGAATTCAACACCTGAAATGAAAAGAATAATCTTAATATACTTTAAGCAAGTTAAAATATTTTCACTAATGAAATCTTACAAAATGCAGATCAATAATAAAACACATACACACACACACACACACACAGATACATACATAATGCATACACACATATATGCATACATACAAACATACATGCATACACAACCGCATACATATATACATACATACGCACCTACACAGACAGAGACAGACAGACAGAGAGAGAGAGATATGCATAAAGACAGACAATGAGAAACACATACAGACAGACAGTGAGAGACACATACAGAAAGACAGAAGGAGACGCAGACAGACAGGGACAGAGAAACGCAGACATACATGCATACATACAGAGAAACGCAGACTGCCATACATACATACATATATACATACATACAAAGAAACATATCCAGACATAGAGAAACACAGACAGACAGACTCAGACACAGAAAGACAAAGACAACAAACAAACAAATGAACTCACCAATAGAGCGGCAATAAGCATTTTCTAATCTTTGGATAATCTCCTTGAGTGGCAGCTGTCTTTCCTTGCCTCCAACATAAGTTGACATTGGCAACTTAAATGAGCGTTCCATATCTTCTTCGCCTGTTTTAGAAAGCAGGTCAAATCATTAGAAAGGTTTGAGATACAGAAGCATGGATTAAATCTTAATCAGTAATTTATATATATCCAATTTCTTAAAAAATGAATACTTTCAAATTAATTACTTGAGTTGTGTCATCTATTACAAATATATATGCATAATTTTATATACACATTTTCTGTCATTCTCATGGACTATATCAATAACAATTATGTTCTAATCAAGTCAACTAAACAGAAACAAACCACAGGCAAACCATAACAGTATCATATACACAACTATTCTCTCCTCCATGCCAGGGATAAAACAAATCTTAGGTGTTTTGTCTCTACTCTTAAATCACTTCTGAGGATATGGAGGCTTAATAAACTGAAACCTAGATTTTCCCCTGCTTCTGAACATGCACACATTCACTCATTACTTTTTCAGCTTAAGGCTTATATGAAAGACAATGCAATCATGAAGGTAGCTTAAACAATCTTAATCATAAAATAATATGTTCAGGCTGAGAACCAGAGGTCTGTCAATTAGAAACTGAGATTCCCTAGTTTCCTTGGGATACAATCACTCTCCATCCTATAAGCTCAAAGAACAAAAGGTGACATGTTAATCCAACCCCAAGTGTGCAGGCTTCAAGAGATGTGGTACGAAAGCAAGATTAGACATCTAACATAGAAAACTACAATAGGCTGTAAGAATGTAAAGCATAAAATAAAATAGTGAACCAGCAAAACTTAACAAAGCCAAATTACAGAAAAACATGACCGTGAAAGTATTACCACTTATTTTACATCAAATAACTTGATGAAATTATCAGTAGGAAGTGGTAGAGAAAATGAGAGAGAGAAAAAAAAACAAAAAAACATGCACATATATATATTCCATATAACAAAAATTTATCCATTTGTTCACCTTGTATCTCTACAGTGTTCGGTAAAATTACGAATTTTTTTATTACCTCATACAATTGCCAATGCTCTCTTTTATTCTACATCTTTAATTCCGAGTTGTGTACCTTGAACTGATCTAATTTGTTAAAAAGTAGAACAGGTAAGTAGAGAAAACAAATAAGAAAGGCACATAATATGAAAATACATTTGCAATAACTCGGAAATAATAATTGAACAGCAGTAGTGTCTGAGAGATCTGCAGTCACTTAACAATACATAGAGCAAAAACTAAACCATCTGAAGATCTTCAGAGTTTAAGTAAAATTGCTTGTGTTGCATGCTTTTTTCTTTTTTTAATTCAACTCTTTCTACAATCTACATATTACTTATCCTTATCATGAGTCATTACAGTTTCTAAATATTAGCAAAGAACATTTATTGAAACTACTAAATTGTGCTGAAATTCATTGCCATACATTAAGCATTTGCCTAATTTGTCTAATGGAAACCATTTATCAAATCCACAATCACATGTATGTTGACACATACCATGACTTTCATTACAAGAAAGCATTTCATAGATAGTGCTGTGAAAATCCAAGCAGTGACTGTTCTGACCAGACTCCCCTATTTAAAGTTTTCTCTTGAACTTTTCTAATATTAAGAGTAGAATTATGAAAAACAGAACGTTCATCATACATGGCATATCAAATAAACCATAAGCAACCACTTATAACAAAAGAAGAATGTACACTGGCATCTGAAACATACTTCTAAACAAGTAAATATAGAAGAGAAACAGAACAGGTTACACAAGAGAGAACCACTGAGGAAAGATATGCAACAAAGAACACCGAAAGTAATTTCAAATCATATGAGCAAACCCTGAAAGAAGAACACTGACAGGACATAATAAAAAAGGAGACCAACAAAAGATATCCTAACAAAAATTACAGTGGCAACAGCAGGGCAGTGCAGCAAATCGAACTACATACTCCAAAAAAAAGAGACAATGCATACATTTACTTTCAAGACAATACATTACTGTGTATATGTAGATTTATGAACAAGTCTTTACCTAAGAAGTACAGTATACAAATTGTTCACTTGATACTTATGATCACTTTTCTCATCTCTTCCCCTTCTGATGATGTATGTCATCTTTTATTTCTGGCAGATTTTTCTTTACACGGATACATGAGTTCTTGGAATTTTGCAAATACCAACGTAGTAAACAAATGCATTCAAAATGTCATTTGGTGTATATATAGGAGCACTAAAATCAATACAATACAATCCAAGAGATTAAAAAGTTGTAAAACCTAAGTGATTCAGACTATCTCTGAGTTACTGTTAATGTAGTGATATTTATTTAACCCATCACTGCCGAGTGAAGAAAAAAATATTTAAGCTCTGGAGATTTGTGGCAATGAGCAGACAATGGGCGCGGGAGTCCACTACATCAAGCCAAACGTCCCGCTCCAAGCGCTCTGGCACGTCGCTGCAGCGTACAGCCTTACCAGCAGACCGACGGCTTGTTATGATACCGATGGGCGTGGCCCATCAGCGTCGGGTTAAACAATGTACAATCAAACATTGTGGACATTTGTCCAAAATATTGCAAACTGAATGATAATTGTGATGTAATGAACTTTTACTCTATTAGTATCTTCCACATTTTCATTCAAAAGCCACAGAAAATTAAGAAAGGATCATCTTATTTGCAGAGAACTTATTAGACGCTACAACCTCTTTTGATATAGTAGTTGTCAGCCATTCAATGCCTGAGGCTATGGACATTCCAGATACATTTTGACAAGACAACAGGAACACAATATCCAAGATTCAGGTATAAATGAAATGTGGAAATTCAGACCTTAATGTAGGATTACTAAGGTATTCCCTCCTCACTGCTGAGAGTCATGCAAGTTTGCTATTCTGGTATCCTGAATGGAATACCTAGAGTAGGATATTCTGATATGAGAAACTTCATGACAATATAAGGAAAATCTTATTTATAAGATTTGTATTATCCATACAAAATAAAAAATCAAACTAAAATACCCACAATGGGTGCCTGCTGCAGGGAACAGGTGGGTGGAGACCCAATTGGAGTGTAAGTCGAGAACACAAGTCTCACATATGATATGAAAACTACTGTTCATTTTCTGGCTGTCTCATCAGTGAGACACCCATCACTGTTGTAAAGTACATCAATCAGCAGTGTTGGTTTCTGCAGGGGAGTTAGGTCTACTCAGTGGTCCAACCAAGCAAAGGAATGTTAAAACCACAGCCATGAGATGCAGAAATGTATCAAAACCTCAATGTTAAACATTTTCTACAACATAAGTACAATCACAATTCCTGAAGGGCAAAATAAACCCCAATATGTCATTATTTAACAAGTTAAACCAACGTTCGTTCCACTAAAGATATAATTAACCCAATGGCGCCGGGTATAGCAAATTAAAAAAAAATCTACGCTCTGGCGAACGGCGGCAGCGCGCCGACTCCGAGCACGTGATATCGGTCCATCAAGCCGAATCATTGCCTCGGGGCGTTTTGGCGCGGCGCCGCTGCGGACAGCCACACGCCGCACATCGTGCGTATTGTTATGACGGCGATAGCCGTGACCCGTTGCCATTGGGTTAAAAAATGATGCATTAAACCAGAACATAACTCAACGTATAAAATTTTGTACCTAGCTCACATTTCCCAGTCTAGAACCCAAAGAACTATAGAATGGGTGATTGGCAATGTAATCATGTTATCATTGCATCATATAATAGATAAAGTATCCATAATTTTTTTCTGTGTCACAGTAGCCATAAAATGTTTGTATTTTATCTATACAGTTCTTTGGTACTTCTGACAAAGCATTCAGAATGGTTTCTAAACATCTCAGAATTGAGTCTACCCATTCCTTTGACAGAACACTGTGGAAAACTACCTGGGTTTTAATTTTCAATAATCACATCTATTTTCTTTCATTTTCATTTAATTCTTATTTCAGTAAATTTTTCTTTAACCCAACAACTGATAACTTTTGCTACAGTCTGGGGTGATTGCAGTGCGCATCTAATGTAGGGAGTCAGCATCAAAATTAAATTTCTGCGCATCGGTATTTTGACTCAATGGATTCAGGCATTAGGCTTACTTCAGTGGTGGTTTGTGGCTTATAGGATGGGTATACACAAACACTTGTGGGTAGTGTCAAGAATTCTCATGTCTGAATATTCCCATCATCCTAGCCCTCTGCCAAATTTTTTCATAACACATGTTTATGTCACTTAGTCCTCAAGCCAATTTTTTTTATGATGTGATGTTCATGTTACCCAGATCCATGGGGTTAACCCACTCATGATGGGTGAGATCCTCTTATCATGGCTAAACCATCTCTAAGTTGTGTGTGCTAAACAGTTCTTCACTGTTACTTGGCCTTAGGGGGAAAAGCCTTTCAAAAGTAGGCTTGAAGTCTTCTTTTTAGTCCATCTGTACCACAAATGATTTAGGTAAATGTAAATCTGGAACTCTTATTTTTTTGTCACTAATTGTACACCACAAGGAGGACTAGAGTTCTTACGTTCAGTCTTCATTTTATATCACTTTAATATGCTTTGTAAATAAATATTGCAAATAAGGGCTCTTCAGTTGCTTGTGGGGCTCCTTCATTGTTAACTTTCTTTCTTGAATGACTAGAAATGTCTCCATCTTTAAACCCAGTACACATCTACAGTAAAATAATTTTTTGACAAATGTAATCAGATCATATAGTGACGAATTCCTGTACAGTTAAGAGATATATATGTATATATATATATATTTCTTCCTTTCTTTAAAAAGAAACAATAACAATTTCCAATCAACATATAAAGAATAAGAATATACAAGATCAGTCTAAAATATAAAAAAAAACATCACTTAAACTTGCCTCTTCAATAATGATACTGTTTAACTCTCAAGTAATACATTTTTGTGATAATGTACAGGTTTCCAAGTAAATTTCCTTGTCTCTTCAGATGTCTGAAACTAGCACCCTTTCAGAATGAATTTCTACTTTTGAAACAAAAACAGGTTTGTTCCGTACACTCAGATGGTTAACCCAATGGCGACAGGTCACGCCTAAAGACGTCATAACAATACGCTTGAAATGTGGCGTGCGGCCGCGCGCCAAAGCGCTCCGAGGCAATGATTCGGCTCGATGTACCGAATTCACGCGCTCAAAGTCGGCGCATTGCTGTGGTTCGCCAGACCATAGAGTTTTTTTTAGTTTTCGATACACGTCGCCAATGGGTTAATACGAATTTTTTTTCAAGGCTCTGAGGCATGTGAGATGGAAGTCTGACGGAAAAGATCTGAGGTATGGGCAAACAAAACTGTAGGCTGCACATATTCACACACATATCCTTAACCATTACTTTTTGGTAAGTCATAACACAATATTTATCCACAAGCATTCTAACACACCCTTTACCAAACCCAAAAAATTTAAATTCATCCTGAAAGGTCACAAAATTCAGGCAATATAAGAAACTGAATAAAAATTCCTGCATACTATCTGTAAAATATCAGGAGTAGTCTATCAGTAGCATTGATGACTATTTAAATAAAATCTGATTATGTTATAAGTAAAGCAATATATTTTTCCTTTTACTTTAACACAGGGGCATGTCATGCCATCTCCACTCTGATTCTGGTTTATTAATTTTGTTTATACATAGATAGCTCCATAAGAGCTTAGTCACAAAAGGAGTCAATTATTAGTCTTAACCCCTTCCCGACAGGTCACGTCTATAGACATGAAAACAAACCGCTCGAAATGTGGCCTGTGGCTGTACGCCGCGGCGGCGCGCTGAAGCACTCCGAGGCGGTGATTCGGCTTGATGTACCGAACTCCCGCGCTCAAAGTCGGCACGTTGCCATTGATCACCAGGGTGTAGAGTTTTTTTTTAGTTTTCTACACCCGTCACCAAGAGGTTAAGAAATCTTACAGGTTAACAGATTTCCTTGATTTTTAGAAATAATGTAATTTTTTACCTTTTCTTACTACTATCAGTAGTGACAATAACATAATTATCCCAGGATCAAAAATAATTGCAATGACAGTAATGATGTGAATCTAATAGCATTAGAAAAGAACCTTTCCCCAAATTTCAAGGAAAATGGAATATCAGGTGAGGTCAGGCAGGCCTAATAATTGACTCTGGTGGCTATGCATTTCTGGATCCATCTATATGTCAACAAAATTCACAAAACAGTGCAATTGTCTGTCACCAACCAATGCATCAACTTTTCTTTAGACTAATCTTGGGTAAACAATACACAGAAATAATATAAAACATTAAAACTTTCCATAATAAAGCAGGCTTCAGCTGAAAACAATCAGCAGCATTAGCTTTAGGTTAGCATTAGTAAAAAGCCAAAAAATATATATCACATTTGGGTTAATCATAAGAATCTGTCCTCACAGTGTGCCAGTGTTAATTCAGGTCTTAGCACTTCAGCATAGAACTAGATCCCCCGTACTTTCTGCCAGACGAAGCACATCAAATGGGTGGAGCCTAGTTCTTTTGAGGTGAGGTAAAAAAAAAAAAAAATAAATAAAAAAATAAAAATAAATAAAATATAAAAAAAGTAAGAGTGCTGTAGTAGTTGTTTTCCTCATGACAGTTTTTGCCTCATGGTCTATATTATTCTTTCTTTTTTCTAATCTGGTGTAGCCAAATACAAGAAAGGAAAAAGAAATCAGAGTAAGGCAATCATACACAAGAAAGAAAAGTAGTATTAAACCATTCTTCATTCGTTAGTGTGAGTATAATAGACTGTCAGAACAGGAGGTAAAAGAAAGTAACATAAGAAATTGTGAAGGAGAAAAGAGACAAGGGTGAAAAGAAGAGAGGGGTTTTGGGTGAGTAAGAAGAGGGTAACAGAAGGGAATAATAGACAAGCAAACAGAAATGGGAAAAATAAGTGATAAGGAACTATAAAAAAATTTACAAATTAAAGAGTACCTAAAAGAAAATATGTACAAGTTAAAAAAGAAAAGGGAAGAAACCATGACTACCCTTTATCAAAAATCTGTTCAGTAAATTTTTGAAAGAAATATCTGGGCTTATAAAAAAAGGATTAGATGAACATCATATTAAAGTCTAAGGAGATTCACTATAAAAAAGTAAAAATATGAATAGGTTCACATCACAAAAAGCCAGCAAGGAATGAAAATCCACCTACTCCATAATTCAAAAAAAGTAAAATATGTTAGTCATGCAAAAAGTATAGCAATGCTTTCACATACTACCAAAATTTCCATGTAAACTACAGCAAGCAACCATGACCATGAAAAAGAAAAGCAATTACTCATGCTAAAGTTTGAGAAGGCAAAATTCGGTCAATAGTGAATAATGAATTAATTAAATGGCAGTCACCATTCTGATCATTTAATCATGCCTTAAGGAAAAAAAATCTTGTGGGGTTCTTACTAGTCAACTCAAAACAAAAATGTATAAAAAAAAAAAAAAAGTAACCAGACCAATCAGGCAAAGTAAAGAATAGAATACTAAGTATCCATATTATAAAAATATATATATATAAAAAAATGCAAACCAAAATACACATCAACAATCAACAGGTGTACATAATCTTTTCAAATGCAGAGAGTACGGGGATCTACACACCCTTACAACAAACCCAATTAATCATGCCTATGAACAATGCTCTCTACGTTCTGGTCCTTTCTGGTCATGAGCTCACATCTTAGTTACCAGACGAGACTTACTGAAACGGTTCATATAATTGCGGACGACAAGCTGCCTGCCCTGGGAGGGATCCACTGTGTTGATGCCAAGTGGATCTAGATTAGCAATGCTGTGGCCGCGGATCTGTAGGGTAGACCATCGGCGTCATCCTAAAGCTATCTATATATCTACATTCATCAGTGTTCATGTGCTCCAACTTGGATAACCCGGCATCTGCTTGCACATAAATAATGTTGTTGACTTACCCAAAATCAACAAGAACTGGTTCTCAATACCAACTTTTTTAAGCCTACTTAACTAACAGTTGGGAGAAATAAGATGCTAAAAGAAATATGAAAAAAGACGACAAACATAATATGATGTATCCCATTAGGGATGATGCAATGAAGTGCACAGAAAAACTGATCAATCCCAAAATACACAGATCTATAATAAACTGAAGAGATCACAAATTGCACATCCTTAATATCTGCTGCAGATCTTACCTGGTTAAACTCAATGGTGTTACAAAGACTACAACATAGAGAAAACACCCAATTCTGAATCAACCTGAACATATCAATTCAATTTCTGTTGCATGCTGTCAATAAAGACAGCTACAAAATGGTAAATCCCCTGTCATGTAGAGCAATACTTATCTCAAGCAAGGCCACTACCACAGTGGATGAAGCACATCAGCTGCTACTAGAACAGACAATGTGTTACTGGGACACTAACAGTATTGAAAAAGAAGTTTAAAGAGAAGAAAACCCTGGAAAATGTTAGTAGCTACAGGCAAATCAAGCTAACATTGACAGAACCACTACTTAAGTACTACAGGATATCCAAATCATTTGAGTTATCTATCCAACACTTTAGCTTACAAATACCTTCCTCCCTTAGAAAAAAACAATATACCAAAGAAAGTATCTGCATGCACAGAACCCTCAAGACATATGCACCTTTTTTAAGATTTCTATTTCTAGATAAAATAAAAACCTCCCTAAGCTAAAACTTCTGTTGTGCTAATCAAATTTAAAACCTGATGCCTGAAGTGGCAAGATTTATCTTGCCAGCACTCACCTGTCAAACTACCCAATCATTCAGGTATGTATTTTGTAAAGGAGAAGAAAAGAAGACAAGCTAACACCTAACACGGATTATGATGAATCATTAGCATTACTGTTGGTAATTAACAACCAATTTTTATCCACATCTGCTCATCTATTTAAGCTTATCAAATAAGCCAGATGGTTTTCTTCCAAAGACAATATTTACATTTTGATTTCCTCCAACTATACAACTTATATACACTATGCATAAAAAGTTTACTGGTGCATCACATATATTCTTTTTCCAATCAAGTGTTTTATCTCAGACAGCTCAGAGTGACAATGCTGACGCACTCAACCATACAAAAGACACCACCACCATAACTGTACAGAAGTGCCGTGATTGCAATATTGTACAAAAGTGTCCACTAAAGGATGTCTAACCCACATCCCTGAGATGAGCTGATTGTTACAGTTCATCTTAAAAGGCATACCAAATGCATCAACATAGGAGCGGACTACAGTTCTGGACGGCAGCGTGGTGGGGGGGCGGTCCTTGAGGGCTTCTCGGTCTATGCCAAGTGGATCCAACGCTGCTACCAAATGCCCACGAGCCTGTTATTATACCCGGGTATATGCTATATGTTAGTGCCTAAGGATGTTACTATGATACATTCCTCACACTCAGAACAGAAATAATTTCTGTCCCAAACCTAATTTGCTTCTGATTAGCTATATAGATTTCCTGAACTATGAAGAAGCATTTAACATAAAAATAAAACAGAACAGGTATAGAAAGATAATAACACTATCCCCCCCTATAAAAATACTAAAAAATTAAGATCTAACAAGTAAATAGGTCAAAGAAAAAAAAAAAAAGTTTTTCTTAAAATCTTTGTAACACTATCCTTAAGTTTTCCCTAAACCAAAAGCTACATACCAAGTTAAGCAAATTAGGTTTGTAACAAAAATACATGCAAAACCATATTTTAATTCAAGACTGAATAAACAAAAACTTTAGTCACACCATTTAATGCATAATAAAAACTGAAGGTATTAAAAATGGTAACTTTAAAATCCCATGACACGAACATCACTGCACAAATACTATCACACAACCAATCTACCAAAATAATAAAAAAACCTATACTTCCACTGTCCTTTGACTTCGCTTTCCACATACAAACGTATCTCAGAAAGAAAACAACATACCACAAAACTATTTAAGCTAAAACACTTCTCTCCAAAAGTTTTTTATATGAATACTGATATTGAAGAAAAAAATATGTAGAGTTTGAGACTTTACGATCAACAACACAAAAAAAAAAAAAGCTTCACTGCAAATCATTAGATCTAAGGACAGTGGAACTCATTCCTACACAGGGTATATCATTATAACATCCCACTGATAAGAAATGAAATTATAAGGAAAAAATAATGCAACCATGAATTAAAAATAATAATAGTAATAATAATAACAATAATAATATTTCTAAAAATCAAAACATGTGTGTGTGTGTGTGTGTGTGTGTGTGTGTGTGTGTGTGTGTGTGTGTGTGTGTGTGTGTGTGTGTGTGTGTGTGTGTGTGTGTGTGTGTGCGCGTGTGCGTGTGCGCATGGGTGCTTCTATAAAAGTGCATGTAAGGAGCAATTGCATGTGTGATTATGAATCAAAGTATGTTATATGAGGACCTGTAAGTGTATAAATATACATATAAATGTCTGTGAATACTAGCACATTTACTGTAAATAAATACGTACACATATATAAAAATATTAGTGACAAAAATAATACATAACCTGAAAATATTTTGGAGGAGTGGAGGATTAGAAACATGCATTTTAATCTAAATTCAAAGCTCCTTTCACTTACACCTAAAACAAAACTGACCTCATCTAAGTAGCTCAACAACCTTTCCTAAAACAGAAGCTTCTTAATAAGTAAAAAATACCACTCTGCCTACCTGTGCTGTGTTACCTGACGTGACCAGGTCTACTTTTCAAAATTCAAGTTCTTTATATCTAAGGTTATATCACTATAACTGGAAATATTTTAGTCTGGTTCAAATATTCAAATGTAAAGGAAAGCTTATTATCCACATTTTTATTTTTCCCAAAAGCTGTATTTCATATGAAGTCTAATAATGTAAAACCACTTTTAAAGGAATCCTAGCTTTCCTTAATTGTTGCTATTCATATCATTCACACAAATATATGCATAAATACAGACTATAAACACAAAGCCACAGGAGTTTCGGAGACCTAACTGTACTTGATTTTCAAGGCAAAGATGTACTTAAAGAAATTTGGGATGAATGGCTGAATGTCTGGATAAGAGTTCTATAATTCAAAGAGTCATGATTACAAGTTGATATTCATAATTACCAGTAAGTCAGTGATCAAATAATTATGATACCAACATGTCAGTTATCATATAATTCTAACATCATTCTGTCATTAATCATCACCAGTCTACCAAAAGACTCTTATCCAAAAGTTTTCCACAGATGAGGAAAACTATGAACACTGAATAGTCAGAGAAAAATAATTATCACCATTACTTGTGGTCAATGAGGAACTGAATGCTTCTCTCTGTTAACACTGGATTACAGTGCTAACTACCTCGCCTCACTATTCCACACAACTAATATGTTGATTTTTCATATTAGTTGGTTCAAAAGTAATGATACTTTTTTTCTGACTGGCGTCAGTGGTGTCGAGTCAAACACTAAACATTTTTACTGACACTATCTAAGACTGCAAAGGAAGGCCACTGCAAGAACAGAATGAAATTTCTCTAACCTGACTAATTTCGTCAAATAAATAAAGGGTGATAGCCAGTAACTGTCATGCTTTGTTTAGCTACTAATTTTTTCATCTACCTATAACAGAATTCCATTTTTTCATTCTGTGGGCACTTGTAATTCTCAACTCTTTCCCCGTACAAATCAAACACAACTACAGAAAAGTGGCAAAGTATTTCCTACTTTCCAGATCTCAAATTCCTCCCACATAAAGTGTTACCAATCTTTCTCACAAAAGACAATAGTGGGAGGGTCTTACATTCCTGTGGCTCAGTGTTTAGACATATATATATACATATATATTTATGCTGCATTCGAGAATGCACGCATGCATACAACCTTACATCAACATAAAAAATATTTAGATACAACACTCATATTCCAACAATTAATTTTCTAACTCCTGTCTTAACCCAATGGCGACGGGTCACGGCTGTCCGCAGCGGCGCGCCAAAGCGCCCCGAGGCAATGATTCGGCTTGATGTACCGAATTCATGCGCTCAGAGTGTAGAGTTTTTTTTAATTTTCTATACCCGACGCCATTGG
>NC_061847.1:18914713-18917213 GCF_019202785.1 Penaeus chinensis | reverse complement strand
CCGCAAACAGGGGACAGGGATCAGGTCACTAGGTCACTTATTGACTCCTTTGTGGCTAAGCACTTGCAGCGACTTTTCACAAAACAACGCTATAGTGAACACATTATCATGGTGTGTTTGGGTTAAGTTGCTTTTCTCATTTTCAAATGAATACACAAAAAAAGCAAAATAGGAAAAAATAAGAAAGATATTAGTATGGAGAACATAAGAGGAAAAAGCAAAGGACATAGAAAAAAATAGTATAAAAGGAAAAATCCCTGTAGAAAGACTTCCTAAGAGGTCAGTGGCTCCACTGACACACTGAACATCAATTCTGTCCAATTACAATTATTTTTCCCAGCCAGAAGGGCTATTTAAGTAATCTCTTACCAATTACTATCAATACCAACATATTTCAATCTTACACAGTTCTATCAAACTTTCTATGTGAATACCATATAAGCCTTATCTATCAAATCGCAAGAGAAATCAGTTAATACAGAAGAGACTGCCTGCCGAATATCCTACAGCAAGTGTATGAGCTGCAGAGACTAACTGCTGAATGCCCTGCAACATATGTATAATCTCAAGAGATATGACTACCCTAAAAGTTAGAACTATGGAGAATGTGTGATGTACTTTGTCCCCCTGGCTGCCACCCAATGTTATGGTCTCGGCATGTGCCAAGGCTGAGCATGTGACTGGGTGTTTATTCTTGGGTATCCGATGTGGGAGTGGTTGTCTTCTCTCTGGATCATAAATCATTAGAGAAATAGTAGCTGAATGTGCATATCATGTACTGATATATTTTTACTCACTCTTTTTTTCTTTTCTTTTCTGTCTCCATTTTCTAGCATGTTTCATACTCTTGAAAGACTCTTTATTATCAAAAATAAAAATTCATAAACCTCATTTAAATAGCAACTTAGAATTCAATCCTTTTTCACAACAAACATCTCTCTAGCAAAGAACTGAATAAGTCCAACAAAATCAGTGAGGTGACTGACCCATGGCCAACACAAAATTGGTAAATCAAATTGAGACCTAACACAATGATTATGTCAAAAGACAGTGCACACAAAGAAAATAATGTTGGTACAAGTTTCCATTAAATCATTACACTTCTGTAAACTATGAAGACTGTAATAAAAGACCAAAATACAACAATAAACAAAATATGTGAGCTCAAATGAAAAAATAGAAGACCCTTATAATGACCTCAGAATACTGGCACTTCTTATATCTTGCTTTCATGGAAGGAATTACATAGACTACAATGAAATGTAAATAAGATATCCAACGTACTAGCATGCCCAAAATGGTTTTCCTTAATAGAATAAAAAGAGAGAAAAGAAAAAAAGACCATAGCCATGTTTTTCTCCTTATCAAGATGCTATTTGTATTGGCAAATTTCCAAGAATGTTTTAGTTACCCATAATTATACCTGGAGACAGTGAGCAAAGGAAAAGAAAACCAGAAGCAACAGGATGAAGAGCAGAATAGGGAGCCTGGCACGCTGCCAACTGAGCTGTCTTCTGTTATGCAACTCCAGGTTAGTACCTTACCCACACACTGCAATCCTCCCATCCTTCCCTCCTACATAAATTCTTCTCATCATGCCATCAAAAGTGTGGCAATAATCTGAACTAAATTCCAAGAGAAAATAACTGAATTATGGCCATTTGTCAACAATGAATTTATCACTTAAAAATAATGAAAATAGTGGGGATTACCTAAAACAAAGAGGCCACGCATTCCTGATTAGGCTTAAATTTATGAAGTTATCTTGACCATTATCTAAGCCAACAAATTATCTCTCAATTCCTGACAAACAGGCCTGGAAAATAGTGAGCATATATCACAGGGATTCCCATTTCTATCACTGCTGTCTTTTAAATTTGGACATTCTATATTTCATACAATACACAGCAACATAAAATTCAACCTCTCAAATCTTCAGCAAAATCATCCATGTAAATATGTACAAAAAAAAACATATAATGAAATGTTCTATGAATTCCTTCCTATTCCCCAGCTTGCAGTCTTTCCATGGAAACATTCATCATATCATCCTTTCTTACTCTTTGCAATGGTTTATCATGTATATGTTCATGTTTGTATATCTCTTTTACTTTCATGCTTCAAATTACAAAAGATAGTGAGCTGGACTCATCTTCTACAAAACAGCTACCTAAATATAAGTTATGAAGGAGGGAGAGAGAGAGAGAGGGAGGGAGAGAGGGGATGGGATGGGAGAGGGAGAGGGAGAGGGAGAGGGAGAAGAGGAGGGATAGGGAGAGGGAGAGGGAGAGGGAGAGGGAGAGGGATAGGGATAGGGATAGGGAGAGGGATAGGGAGAGGGATAGGGAGAGGGAGAGGGAGAGGGATAGGGATAGGGATAGGGATAGGGATAGGGATAGGGATAGGGATAGGGATAGGGATTGGGAGAGGGAGAGGGAGAGGGATAGGGAGAGGGATAGGGATAGGGATAGGGATAGGGAGAGGGATAGGGAGAGGGATC
>NC_061847.1:18902213-18904713 GCF_019202785.1 Penaeus chinensis | reverse complement strand
AAATTACCATCCACTCAAATATAACTCAATATAATTCATTCATGACTTTTCTAATTACTACAAACAATTGATAAGGATTAGGAAAAATTCACAACACACAAGAGAATACTAGAGTAAATACAAGCACAACGGTTATTGCAAGGACCTCCATGTCTGTGCTCTTAGGGCAACAAATCTCTGCCACATATATTCTACCAATTATAGAGCTTGTACACCACCTTAGTGATTTACTGGCAAAGAATTAACCAGCCCAAGCTTTCTCTTGCTAGAATATACATGGTGGTGATTTGTTAGCCTTTGCCAGAGTGCCATGGTTGAAGAGACCATGACAATCGCTCAATGCAGTCCTACTGTTAAAAATGTCCTGATTTTAATTTAAAGGGGTAAACCCTTTCTAAATAAGTATGAGAGTCCTCTATGGCTTGGAAACCTCATCTGTGCTTTGTAAAAATTCAAGCTTGCTTTAGGCTCACTACACAACAATACACAATCCAGTTACCATTTGCATCATACACTCTAAGATGGGGTAGCACATGACAAAAGTAATCAAGAATGGTCATAATAATATAATACAAGTTCCAAGACAAGAGAAGAGTGGCAACAATAAATTACATTACAAATCAGTTTTAGCAGGTACAACTAAGTGATTCAAGCAATCACAGTGGCCTCTTTGCCACAGCCAGCAAACCTCCGTCATATATATTCAGGAAGGATAGAGGTGGTATACCTCCATGGCAATCTATCATCAAGTAAGGAATCAGTCAAACCTTTATCTGGAAGATCAAAAGATACTTTATACATTTGTATTACAAGAGAAGCAATGAGGAGCCATTACAGTACTGACACAGTAGGCACAGCTGGACCCAAGAGGGTCTTTAAGCAATCAGGTTCAAATACTGCCTGCAGCCTGAGGTTCAATTTCAGAATCATTAATAATGCACTGTCCCAGGCCATCTAAAGGGGTGTGGCCCATACTGAATCAGGTATCATAACTTGGCATTCAGCTACACTGCAGCTGGACTTGCATTATCAGTTTCATCCGAACCAAATGTTCTATTACTCATCAAAATTAAGATAAAACATAAGTAGTAAACAGATGAGAGCAATGAACTGAATCAAATTCATATTAATCAGATACTCTTACAAAAAGTTAAGACATCTAATGGCTCTTTTCCCACATAACTTAGTCCTTCGCTAAAGTCTACCTTAGTTCACAAGCTTCTGCGCAGACACAGTAGGCCATAGCTGTATATGATACCTCTTCCTTAAACAACACAACTGCGTGCTATTGATGGACCTGGCAGACCGTCCCTTGGCACAGCATCTGGGCCACCAACAACAACTACACACGCTCTGCGACATTTAGTCAACACCCTCAAACTGAAATCTCTTTATGCAAGCAGAAAATCACCTCATGTGAATAACCGTAAAAAAAAAAATATATATATATATATATATATATATAAAAAAAATATAAGCATTGTTAAACAATGTTGAGATTTTACTAGCCTCTTCTGTCCGAGATCCTGAATGTACAGCACAGCTTGGGAGTATCCCAAAGGCTACCAAACAAAAACCCACCTTAATGCACTTGAAAGACTTCCATCACCAGGAAAATACTGCAACTTCTTGAGCCTAACACAGACTACACTACACAGGCCTATCACCTCCACCTCTACGTCCAACAACCCTGGCCCTGAAGCCATAACTGATAAAAGGAGATGGAGCAAAGCACACCAGGAGGTGTAAATCCACTCAAAACTCTCAAGATAAGAGGGCTGGAAAAACATTTCCCTTTGCCGGCTCCCTAAGACCTTAAGAATTTACCTTCCTGGCAACTGCAGCCTCTTTTTCTTCCTTTTCCTTGGCACTGTTTACGCAACCTCTCTCCTTACTATCACGGAAAATGAATCAGAGTACCAAACGGGGAAAATGCGAAAGATGAGAAAGACATATGCCAATAACAATAACGGAGGAGAGGGAGAGATGGAGAGAAAAAAAATGCACTTGCCCTTTCGGAATCCTCCTGGGAAGGCAACTGATCCACAAGGCTGAGGGGAGGGGGTATATGGCACAGGGCACAAACAAGAGAGCCGGCATAGGAAACTGTGACACTTGGAAGCTTGCCCGGGATATATTTACAGCTGTTTAACTTTACGCCATAGTCAGCTGGAGGATGAGGAGGAGGTGGAGGGAGACTGCGTATTTACTTCTGCGTACGGGACACAATTTCTCTTCTTGTGGTATTTCTCTTTCCTTCAACCGGAGGCGCCTCCTAGATTGTATCATTTCGTGGTGGCACTAATTCACCTGAATCGATCGAACAGTAGTACGGTCCAATTTGATTCGGCACTCACCTATTCTCCTCGGTGTCTTGCCTCAGACTGATCACTGACTCGCGACGAACCTCTCATGACGAAACACCTACTGTTGCCGGATACTTCATTTCATTTCTCATTTGGATTATACAGATAAGACGTTATTTTTAACTTTGGGGGTG
>NC_061847.1:18857213-18874713 GCF_019202785.1 Penaeus chinensis | reverse complement strand
TGCAAGCGACTTTTAGAGGGTGAGAAGAGGCGTGATTAATAAGCGCCTAATGATTCTAACGCCAGTCCTACATTAATTAACTGCGGGTCACACCGACTCGAAAGTTGCCAATCGAAAGAATAACTTCGGTTTTACCTGTACCTGCTCTCGTAACGTCGGAGCGTAGATCTATTAGGCGATAGACGCAACCCCGGGTTATATCGGGCATCCTTATGCACTATGATATGGGGAAGATTCTAACGCTATAATCAAAATAATAAATTTATGATTTACAAGCACAACTCTAGGGCCGGAGGCTGGTGGTTGACCTGTGCACGGTGACTGCTGGGAGCGAACTGAAGGGTCAGATGGTTCCACAATGTACACTCCATATTGGCTGTTTAACATGTGGCTCTAAGTGAATTTGGAACTAGCGAGGACCTCGCTGGCGTGATGGTTCCAAACTGACTAAGAGCCACATGGTCTATTGGTCTAATGGCTTACACAAATCGTGCGAATGTACACGCCATAATTTCCCTCTATCTATATCTCTCTATCCATCTTTCCCTACATCCTTTTTTCATCTCTCCCGTATTTCTTATCCTTCCTTCCATCTATCTTCCCTCCTTCTATAACTCGTTGCTCAAAATAAAGCGAAAGATCTGCCTCCTTGTGACGCCATCTATGTGATCAATATAACAACTCGCAGCCGGAACACCTGAGCCGCGCCCTCGTGTGTGTGCAGGGGGAAGGGGAAGGGAGGGGGTAAGGGGGGAAATTCCCCTTTTTCTTTATGCTTTTCTTCTTTTTTTCCTTGTGTTATCATTGTTATTGTTTATTATTGATGTTGTGGTTATCGTAATTATCTTCATTTTCATTATTATTATTATAATTATTATTATTATTATTATCATTATTACTATTATCATTATCATTACATTATTGGTATTATTACTACTATTATTATATCATATTTATTATTATTATTAACTACATCATTATCATTATTATAATAATAATTATAAATATTATCAACATCATTGTCATTATCATCATCATTGTCATTATCATCATCAGTAGTGTTGTTATCATTATTATCATTACTATTTTTATCATTATCAATATAATTATTATTATCATCATCATTATCATGGTTACTATCGTCATCATTATTATTATTATCATGATCATCATCATTATTAATACCATTATTGTTATCATTGTTAATGTCATCATCATCATCCTTATCATTATCAACATTACTAATATATTTGGTTATAACTGTTACCAACATCATGATTATGATTATCATGAAAATTATAATTTATATATCATCAAGAACGAACAGGTTCCGTCCACGTCGACAAGCTTCGGATGTATTATCAGTCATCTATTATCATGGCGTTTATATCGTCAGGATGGCCGAGTGGTCTAAGGCGCCAGACTCAAGGTAAACTTCCCTTCCGATAGAAGGGCCATGGGCTTTCTGGTCCTCTCTGAGGGCGTGGGTTCGAATCCCACTTCTGACATAAATTATGTGAATCTGGATCTTTAACACCTTGTAAGGAAAACCAGAATCAGTATAAGTACGTTTTATGAACTTGTTTTATGAAGTCTGGGCTACGAAGACTGATCGCAAAAGAAGCTGCTGTTAATGCATGGAGGGATTACGGCTGCGTATATTGACCAAAGCAATTCGTTATTTACGTTACTGCCAAGGGATACTAAATTACTAAATTAAGTCACACCTGTTTCATTTTGTGGCAAAAAATCTGTCTGTACTTACATACGAGTGCATTCGAACATAAGTACGTACACGTACAAATGCACAAATCATGGCTGTACATATTATAAAGTGTTATAATCATGTTGAGACCAGGATAGACAATGCCAGATTCAGTAATAAGCATGTATCACCCTTGAGTTAAGATGATGTCTGAGAGAGACACTGTGTCGTCCGACTAATGCAATGAAAACAGAGATGCAGAAAATCTTCAGATGAAGGACTGGAGGAGTGAAACTATACTTCCCGGATGACCCATTCGATTCAACAAAGTTGCAAGCATAGGAGTTCAGAGCATTTAAATTGATATCCTCCTGGCACAGTGAGTCTGATTAGTTTGGAACATGGATTAGTATAATTAACGAGCGGTACACCCAGCAGGTGAGATCCTTGTTTAAACTGGCCATTCAGTTCAATGCAGCTTTTCCTTGCACACCAATTTCCTTATAGATTTATAATGAGAGAACCACTGTGGACCATAAATAATATTGCAGAACAATTGTTTTTCTTTTTCTTCGCAGCCAAACGCAACTGAAACTTCACTTCTTTAAAACTTTTTCATTATATGACCTAAATATACTGCCTTGTATGCACAATAAGTAATCATCATGGCTAGTCTTTGACCTTCGCAGGATGCAATTTTCCTATTTCATTGATAAGGTACGACTTCCTTAAAGTCTCTACTGTTGAAACTGCAAAGGGTTTAACAGCGTATCAAAATAGCAATTGGTCAGTTTAATTTCTGTCACCACCCTGATCTAGACCAATAAAGACCAGCATAAGCACTGTCACAAACAAACATGTGACTGACTACATGTAACGTCTGATTTTGTCGTCGAATATGATTAAAAAATAAATTAAAAGAAGGAGGTAAGGCTATCATGAAGCATTCGAGGCTAAGCCATATATATAGTTAATATCCATGTTGACGTACCCTTATCATATCAAAGGGTTATCTATAGTCTGTATCATTATCTCGTCAGGATGGCCGAGTGGTCTAAGGCGCCAGACTCAAGGTAACTTCCCTTCCGATAGAAGGGCCATGGGCTTTCTGGTCCTCTCTGAGGGCGTGGGTTCGAATCCCACTTCTGACACATATTTTGAGGTTCCGTATGCATATGCGTATTGGGGTACATACTGTGATTCGTATCTGTTTTCAGGAGGTCCCGATATCTTATCATAAGTGATCGATCATTGAGTTGATTTTACGATAACCTACATTCTATTGTGTAATAACATTTGTGAATAGGTAATTGATATTGAAAGAATTAACAAAACAACAACAATTATCTCAATTACCTCTTCTGTGACCTTGTCCGTTTTTATGACTGTTCTCCTAGGGATCTTGACCTCTTTCTGACTTTAGCCATTTTGTGACCTTTTGTAAGGTAAAGTGATATGAGGTAATATGAGTTAAAGGAAGCTAAGACCAACAGCTTCTAATGGTTTGAAAAAAGGATTGTGCAATCGTAGTAACATATCTTACTTTATGATATAACTACACATTTTAACGTAAATATCCAAACGTATGCGCATTCTCATGATATATATGATCATGACTGAATTTTTACTCCGGCTTATAAGAAAATATGAATCGCCATTTAAATTTGTATTTTGTAAATAATCACCTGTCATGAATATAATTTGTAATTGATTAAAAAAAAGAAAAAAAAAAGTTTTGGATATGTAGCATATAACTTACTTATGATTTACTCTAGGACGGCGAAACTACCAGTGCACTTTATTTTAATGTGGTTTTCTCAGAATGCAGAATGACGATGTAATGTATACTAGCAAAAAGACAAAATACATCCGCGTTTTGCATCAGTACACTTAAGTAGTCTGCCAGTAAAACCAGTCAGAATGGTGCCCACTTCCGGCAACAATGAAATTCCTTTTTTAACTCTTAAAGTGCATAGGGAGATTAATACAATCTTCAGACGATGAAGTGCAACTCCATTTCCCACAGTTCACAAGGCACAGACGCCCCAATTTCACCCAGCTTCTTTCCTTTAATTTGTCCTTGTTGTGACTGGTGGGGAATCTTCCATCTTCGTGTAAACAGCAATGTCGTAAGCAACTTAAGTAAATCTTCCTCTGGTGTTCCATTATGCATGTTGCTCAAATATTTCGTGGCTGGCCGTCTAGCTTGGCTGTTTTAGAATGTAATAAAATTAAAAGATGATTTTTTGTGACACCATGTAGGCAACATGTGGCTGAATTCTCCGATGTTTCGATATGGCAAAATGTATCTGTGGATTTTGGGTTTTATCATTATTTTCTAATCCCTATACTTAAAACGATGAAACTTTACTCTACAATGTTCAAGCTGGGTATGAAGTCACCCAGTAGGACCTTTTTCCTATTTGATACTCGTATTTAATCTACCATTCTAGTCCTCATTAATTTTAGGAAATTTGCATGGATATTGTTCAGGACCTAACGGAATAGTGTCGAATGCGAAATTCTCGACGATAACAACAGAAACCTGAACACGTGAGGGAAAAGGAAATGAGAAATTAACATACCAAGGGGATAGTGGATTAAGCACCAAGTGGGGAAATCTGAGTACACGTGTCTGTGTTTATATTTCGATTATCTCGAGAACCTGGCACTGCTAAGGTTGCCCGAGCACTCTGCCCAGCCCAAACAAAAACGTTTTGAATTGCAATGCAGAAGAATCAAGTGCACATCTATTGGTAAAGGGAAAATCCCGGATGACCCATTTCGATTTAATAACAGAGTTGCAGGCATAGGAGTTCAGAGCATTTGCAATATCCACAGTGAGTCTGCTTAGTTTAGAACATGGATCTCACCCAGCAGGTGAAATAATGTATACTATGAGAGAACCATTGTGTACCATTAAAAATATTTTTGATTACTTGGGCGGCATTGCAAAACACATTTTTTTTTTTATTCGCAGCCAAACACAACTGAAACCTTTTTCATTATATGACCGAAACATACTGACTTGTATGCACAATAAGTTATCATCATGGCTAGTCTTTGACCTTCGCAGGATGCAATTTTCCTATTTCATTGATAAGGTACGACTTCATTAAAGTCTCTACTATTGAAACTGCAAAGGGTTTAACAGCGTATCAAAATAGCAATTGGTCAGTTTAATTCCTGTCACCATCCTGATCTAGACCAATAAAGACCAGCATAAGCACTGTCACAAAAATATATGACTTACTACATGTAACGTCTGATTTTGTCGTTGAATATGGTTAAGAAAATAAATTAAAAGAAGAAGGTAAGGCTATCATGAAGCATTCGAGGCTAGCCCATATATATAATTGATATCCATGTTGACGTACCCTTATCATATCAAAGGGTTATCTATAGGCTGTTTCATTATCACGTCAGGATGGCCGAGTGGTCTAAGGCGCCAGACTCAAGGTAAACTTCCCTTCCGATAGAAGGGCCATGGGCTTTCTGGTCCTCTCTGAGGGCGTGGGTTCGAATCCCACTTCTGACACAAATTTTGAGGTTCCGTATTCATATGCGTATTGGGGTACATATTGTGTTTCGTATCTGTTTTCAGGAGGTCCCGATATCTTATCATAAGTGATCGATCATTGAGTTGATGTTATGATAACCTAAATTCTATTGTGTAATAACATTGTGAATAGATAATTTATATTGAAAATATTAACAAAATAATAACAACAATTACCTCTTATGTGACCTTGTTCGTTTTTATGACTCCTAGGGATCTTGACCTCTTTCTGACTTTAGCCATTTTGTGACCTTGACCTCTATAACGTTGGCCTTCTCTGGGCCACTGATCCTTTTGTAAGGTAAAGTGATATGAGGTAATATGAGTTAAAGGAAGCTAAGGCCAATAACTTCTAATGGTTTGAAAAAAATGATTGTGCAATCGTAGTAATATATCTTACTTTATGATATAACTACACATTTTAACGTAAATATCAAAATGTATGCGCATTCTCATGATAAATATGATCATGACTGAATTTTTACTCCGGCTTATAAGAAAATATGAATCGCCATTTAAATTTGTATTTTGTAAATAATCACCTGTCATGAATATAATTTGTAACTGATTAAAAAAACGGAAAAAAAAGCTTTGGATATGTAGAATATAACATGATATATGCTTATGATTTACACTAGGACGGCGAACATCAAGGACAATACCAGTGCACTTTATTTTAATGTGGTTTTCTCAGAATGCAGAACGATAATGTAATGTATACTACCAAAAAGACAAAATACATCTGCGTTTCGCATCAGTACACTTGAGTATTCTGCCAGTAAAACCAGTCAATATGGTGCTCACTTCCGGCAACAATGAAATTCCTTTGTTAACTCTTAAAGTGCATAGGGAGATTAACACAATCTTCAGACGATGAAGTGCAACTCCATTTCCCACAGTTCACAAGGCACAGACGCCCCAATTTCACCCAGCTTCTTTCCTTTATTTTTTCCTTGTTGTGACTGGTGAGGAATCTTCCATCTTCGTGTAAACAGCAATGTCGTAAGTTACGCCAAGTAAATCTTCCTCTAGTGTTCCATTATGCATGTTGCTCAAATATTTTGTGGCTGGCCGTCTAGCTTGGCTGTTTAGAATGTAATACAATTGAAAGATATTTTTTTGTGACACTATGTAGGCAACATGTGGCTGAATTCTCCGATGTTTCGCTATGGCGAAATGTATCTGTGGATTTTGGGTTTTATCATTATTTTCTAATTTCTATACTTAAAATGATGAATCTTTGATCCACAATGTTCACGCTGGGTATGAAGTCACCCAGTAGGACCTTTTTCCTATTTGATACTCGTATTTAATCTACCATTCTAGTCCTCATTAATTTTAGGAACTTTGCATGGATATTGTTCAGGGCCTAACGGAATAGTGTCGAATGCGAAATTCTCGACGATAAAAACAAAAACCTGAACACGCGAGGGAAAAGGAAATGAGAAATTAACATGTCAAGGGGATAGTGGACTAAGCACCAAGTGGGGAAATCTGAGTGCACGTGTCTGTGTGTTTATATTTCGATTATCTCGAGAACCTGGCACTGCAAAGGTTGCCCGTGCACTCTGCCCAGCCCAAACAAAAACGTTTTGAATTGCAATGAAGAAGTATCAAGTGGACATCTATTGGTAAAGGGAAAATCCCGGATGACCCATTTCGATTTAATAACAAAGTTGCAGGCATAGGAGTTCAGAGCATTTACAATATCCTCCTGGCACAGTGAGTCTGCTTAGTTTAGAACATGGATCTCACCCAGCAGGTGAAATAATGTATACTATGAGAGAACCACTGTGTACCACATAAATAATATTTTCGATTACTTGGGCGGCATTGCATAACACATTTTGTTATTTTTCTTCGCAGCCAAACGCAACTGAAACTTCACTTCTTTAAAACGTTTTCATTGTATGACCTATACATACTGCCTTGTATGCATAATAAGTTATTATGGCTAGTCTTTGACCTTCGCAGGATGCAACTTTCCTATTTCATTGATAAGGTACGACTTCCTTAAAGCCTCTACTATTGAAACTGCAAAGGATTTTACAGCGTATCAAAATAGCAATTGGTCAGTTTAATTACTGTCACAATCCTGATCTAGACTAATAAAGACCAGCATAAGCACTGTCACAAATATATGACTGACTACATGTCTGATTTTATCGTCGAATATGATTAAGAAAAAATAAAATAAGGTAAGGCTATCATGAAGCATTCGAGGCTAGGCCATATATTTAGTTAATATCCATGTTGACGTACCCTTATCATATCAAAGGGATATCTATAGTCTGTATCATTATCACGTCAGGATGGCCGAGTGGTCTAAGGCGCCAGACTCAAGGTAAACTTCCCTTCCGATAGAAGGGCCATGGGCTTTCTGGTCCTCTCTGAGGGCGTGGGTTCGAATCCCACTTCTGACACAAATTTTGAGGTTCCGTATTCATATGCGTATTGGGGTACATATTGTGTTTCGTATCTGTTTTCAGGAGGTCCCGATATCTTATCATAAGTGATCGATCATTGAGTTGATGTTATGATAACCTAAATTATATTGTGTAATAACATTTGTGAATGGATAATTGATATTGAAAGAATTAACAAAACAACAACAATCATTATCTTAATTACCCCTTCTGTGACCTTGTCCGTTTTTATGACTTTGTTCTCCTAGGGATCTTGAACTCTCTCTGAATTTAGCCATTTTTTTATCTTATTATTTTTGACCTGATTCTTTTGTAAGGTAAAGAAATGAGAGCTAATACGAGATAAAGGAGATAAATGGTTTGAAGAAATGATTGTGCAATCCTTGTAATATATCTTACTTTGATATAACTACACATTTTAACGTAAATATCCAAACGTATGCGCATTCTCATGATATATATGATCATGACTGAATTTTTACTCCGGCTTATAAGAAAATATGAATCGCCATTTAAATTTGTATTTTGTAATTAATCACCTGTCATGAATATAATTTGTAATTGTTTAAAAAAAAAGAAAAAAAAAAGTTTTGGATATGTAGCATATAACTTAGTTATGATTTACTCTAGGACGGCGAAACTACCAGTGCACATTATTTTAATGTGGTTTTCTCAGAATGCAGAACGACAATGTAATGTATACTACCAAAAAGACAAAATACATCCGCGTTTCGCATCAGTACACTTGAGTATTCTGCCAGTAAAACCAGTCAGAATGGTCCCCACTTCCGGTAACAATGAAATTCCTTTTTTAACTCTTAAAGTGCATAGGGAGATTAATACAATCTTTAGACGCTGAAGTGCAACTCCATTTCCCACAGTTCACAAGGCACAGACGCCCCAATTACACCCAGCTTCTTTCCTTTATTTTTTCCTTGTTGTGACTGGTGAGGAATCTTCCATTTTCGTGTAAACAGCAATGTCGTAAGTTGCGCCAAGTAAATCTTCCTCTGGTGTTCCATTATGCATGTTGCTCAAATATTTTGTGGCTGGCCGTCTAGCTTGGCTGTTTTAGAATGTAATAAAATTGAAAGATATTTTTTTGTGACACCATGTAGGCAACATGTGGCTGAATTCTCCGATGTTTCGCTATGGCGAAATGTATGTGGATTTTGGGTTTTATCATTATTTTCTAATTCCTATACTTAAAATGATGAATCTTTGATCCACAATGTTCACGCTGGGTATGAAGTGCACGTGTCTGTGTGTTTATATTTCGATTACCTCGAGAACCTGGCACTGCAAAGGTTGCCCGTGCACTCTGCCCAGCCCAAACAAAAACGTTTTGAATTGCAATGCAGAAGTATCAAGTGGACATCTATTGGCAAAGGGAAAATCCTTTTCCAGTCTAGGAAAACGTATTGGTTAGACATTTCAACTCTTTTCCAAATTTTCCTCTTTATAGGTAATATAATTAGAACTCGTAGACATTAACCAATATAAATATCTTTAAAAAAGTCATTAACACTCGCTTCCATGAATCTTCCAGAAATCTATTCAGTTTAGGGATAAATGATTGTTGTTTATTTATAATTCTGATGAACTATAACCATCACTAACATAATTGCTTGAAGAAACCTCAGAGGTCAACTATTCACAGTTCCTATGTTATCCTATAAGCCAAAGAGGAAAAGCCGTACCCTGTTTTACTGTAAAGCTCTCATGGCTCCGTATACTGGTGCAGCACGAGGAAAGAAAACAAGAAATGTGAAAGGAAAAGAAATTTGAATACACGTGAAACAAATACTTGACGTTAACTTACATAGAGCGACATGGCAGTGTAAAAAAAAATAATAACCCGTAAATAAAAAAATACATCTCAGCTAAAAATAATTCAGCTGTATTGTAATTCAGATAAGTTTCATGATTACCCGTTATCATTATCTTCAACAAGTCAGGATGGCCGAGTGGTCTAAGGCGCCAGACTCAAGGTAAACTTCCCTTCCGATAGAAGGGCCATGGGCTTTCTGGTCCTCTCTGAGGGCGTGGGTTCGAATCCCACTTCTGACAAAGCTTTTAAAGCTAGGCCTTTATAGTCCTAACAAAATTAGTGGGTAAACCAATATCAACCGTAAAAGCAAGGAAATAAAAATTAGAGGGAACGAAAACAGGAAGTAAAATGATGGTTTCATTTGCAAATGTTTTACAGAGGAGTAAAATACAAAAGGTAAAGTGAGGCGAATTTGACCTTGATAATTCTCATATCAGCAAAGGTCAGGATCAATGCACTACCAATCAGAGAGCGCGTGTTGCAGGACAAACTCCTTTCACTGCCAATGCATAGTGTTTTTTACTGTAAACCGATTGTATTAACAGTAGACAACAGAGGCTTATAATGACAAAATTTGCATTTGATATGATATTCAAAAGATCAAGAAGCTGATTATGCCATTCATTTTATGAGATTCAAGGCGAATAACTATGATCAATCAATCGCATTTACATCGAATTATCTACACACGCAGACACACACACACACACACACACACACACACACACACACACACACACACACACACACACACACACACACACATACACATACACACACACACACAAGCGCGCGCAGATCATGCAACTATATAATATTCACATTTTAAAGCAGATATCATGCACCATTTTTAATATTAACAAAAACTAATGGTAAAAAAAGTACATATCTGCACCTCTAGCGTTTGTATCAAAGACCAAGTAATCTATTAGTATTTTTAATTCAACTTTATGGCAAAAATCTTTTATTACAATGACATCAGCACCTAATATGTTTACTACAACTGAAACAGAGAACCATTTTACAGTTGTTCACTGTATATGAATTTGAGTAGAGAGGGAAAGGGAGAAGGATAGGGATAGGGAGAGGGAGAGGGAAAGGGATAATGAGAAGGAGAAGAAGAAGAAGGCGGAGAAGGAGAGAAAGAGAGAGAGAGAGAGAGAGAGAGAGAGAGAGAGAGAGAGAGAGAGAGAGAGAGAGAGAGAGAGAGAGAGAGAGAGAGAGAGAGAGAGAGAGAGAGAGAAAAGGGAGAAAGGGAGAGAAGCAACCAGCATGAATTCTGAATTATGAACTTTTAAGCATCGTAAGCAAAATAAACTCATGAACTTTAAGAAGACGACTACCAGACGGCCGGGCTTAAGAAAGGACACGAGATGCTTCGATTAATATTAATATACGACATACTTATTACTATTTCTGAAGGGGCAGCGTAAACCTAGACGCGTTAAGGGGATCCAATTATGTAGTGATCTCTCTGATAATATTCACAATTGGTTTCGGGGCAATGAGAGCCTTTAGTAGAGGAAGGAGGTGGGTGGGTAATTTCCTTTGTAACGCAATATAATTTTCCATTATAGGTATATACAATTACATAAGTAATATTTTTTATTCCTTTATTTTATTTCTGTCAAAATAGGCGGTTAACCCCCCCCCCCCCCCCCTCGTGCATGCGGCCTTGTCTGGCTTAGTTACCAATTAAATTGTGACACAGATTGGGTGAATAGTATTTCGTTAATATGTAAAATGGAAGGCTTGCTGTGCTTGGTAAACATTTTCTATTATCATGCTAGGGAAGACCTCATCTTAACTTTATAATTGTATCTTAGAATAATTATGAACTATGAGATTACTAACTCTTCATTTGTTTATGAACAAAACATGAAATGAAGAATCTTATTATTTTCTTTTAACTACAATCGAGTGCTGTAAATATATGACTATGCTTGTCATGTCCAGACGATACAGATACACTTTTCAACCAACAGATAATGATCGTTTGAATGACCAACGAGAGTCACTGTATTCCATTATCTTGGTCACAACGGTCTCATATAAACAACCAATTTACATGTATTGTTTTCATATTCATTTGCCCCTGTTAGCTACAACAGTGGTAGAACAACGGAATCCATTACAAATATGGACGCCATTAACATACAAATTAATCCCTATTACGTCGCCCTATTTTGGCCAACAACAGGGCAGTTGTTATGTCTGCGAGTACTTTCCCGAGGCTATGACCTTACGACAGAAGTCTTCTAGGGAAGTGAACCGTGGCGCGAATCACGGTGGTCTACAAACTAATTGATTAGGTGATGGATAACTGTAAAAGATCATAGGTTTGCGTAAACGAGAACGAGGGGGGAGAGGGAGGGAGGGAAGGAAGGGGGGAGAGGCGGAGGAAGAGAGGCAGAGAGGGAAGGAGGGAGAGGCGGAGGGAGGCAGGGAGGGAGAGAGGTGGAGAGGGAGAGAAGGAAGGAGGGAGGGAGGGAGGGAGGGAGAGAGAGAATACTAGGGAATGCTATCAATATGGCGTAGTCTTTAAAAGATGAATAAGAGATGTACAGAGATATATTTCCGTTTCTTGAATTCTTCGTCTATTGCATGCCTTCTATAACTTTATATGTGTATTTTCGCATTAACTGTATTTTCATGATTAGTTATTTGACAGTCGTTTAATGCCATCATCAAACACTAGTGTATTTCAAGCAATATTGAAAGAAGGCTCGATTAAACTAATTACACCATATATAACATAGATTATGTAATCATTCAGTATACATTATAACTGTCAGGATGGCCGAGTGGTCTAAGGCGCCAGACTCAAGGTAACTTCCCTTCCGATAGAAGGGCCATGGGCTTTCTGGTCCTCTCTGAGGGCGTGGGTTCGAATCCCACTTCTGACAAAGATTTTACGAACCCAGTCCATTTTTCATAGCTCAGCGCACCGGTATTTGCATGCGTATTTCCAGACGGTAAGTGAGTCAATCTATTATTTTATTTTGTGATTCTCCACTTTTGTTCTGACCTCAGATTACGCTCTCACATTGAAAAGATTACGGCTGTTCTATCAAATGATTCAAATTATAATTGTTGGCCTTTCGCAGTAATGAAAAACGGAATTCAGCGCTATCACTCTCAGTAAAGACATTGCATTTCTTATTCCCAATTTTACTAAAATAAGGAAATGCACTTCTAGGAAATTATATGAATGCCTTGGTCAATCCAATTGGCTGCAGAATCACTGTGCTTTAAATTCTGATAGATTAAGATCATATCAAATTTTGATGAGTTAATTCTCAACGGTAATATTTTCCATTTTGTAAGCTTGATATGATATATGATACTTCGCCAGAGAAGACACTATAGAAATACACAGACGTGGTTTTCATCATCTAAAAATATTAAACATACCTCTGACGATAAAGAATCTTTAATTACCAACGTTAATCGCATAACTGTCATGAAATGTGAGATTTGGAAATTATGAAAACTGACACGATGAAAGAAGACTGACAAAAAAGAATAATAAGTTGATAAGAAACAAATCAGTATACATATACAGATAAAGGATCAACTGCTCAGTGACGTAAGCACTAAGTTAGCGTGCATATCAGCACGTGGTTGGCATCGATAAGATAAAGCCATTAAAAAATGTGATAGAGAAGACGGCAACGAAAATCAACTTCTGATTTAAAAAGATATATATATATATATGCCTACTTATCATTGACATTTAAGTTTAAATGTTTGTGAAAGCACTGTAAACCTTTCTCCTTGTGAATTAAACAATCATTAAGGCTGTCCGACTCCAACTGATGAGTCAAACTTCATAATGCCAGAGAAAACACTGTCATTACTACATGTCAATAATTTGTGCTTTTAGAAACGCTTTTATGTAATTGAGAATTTACTAGTAATATATTTATATATTGCTATTACTAACACACACACACACACACACACACACACACACACACACACACACACACACACACACACATATATATATAAATACATATACATATATATATAGATAGATAGATACATATATATATATATATATATATATATATATATGTATGTATATACATATAAATGTACATATACATATTTATATGTATGTGTGGATGTGTGTGTGTGTGTATAAATATATATATATATATATATATATATATATATATATATGTATATATATACATATATATATATATATGTGTATATATATATATATATATATATATATATATATATATATATATGTGTGTGTGTGTGTGTATGTGTGTGTGTGTTTATGTATATATACATTTATATGTATATATATATATATATATATATAGATGTATATATATATTTGTGTGCGTATGTGTGTGTGTGTGTGTGTGTGTATGTGTGTGTGTGTGTGTGTGTGTGTGTGTGTGTGTGTGTGTGTGTGTGTGTGTGTGTGTGTGTGTGTGTGTGTGTGTGTGTGTGTGTGTATGTGTGTGTGTGTGTGTATGTGTGTGTGTGTGTGTGTGTGTGTGTGTGTGTGTGTGTGTGTGTGTGTGTGTGTGTGTGTGTGTGTGTGTGTGTATAACAGTCCTTCCATATATTTACTGCTGTTTTAGTAATCCTGCAAGAAGATTAACTCTATGCAGCACTAATTAACGCGAACAAACACACTCAGAACCTCGTGCCCTTGACCTTCATAAACGTTAACCTGATGCAGTACAGATTCTACGCGTTGCATTTCCACCCTGACAACACCCTTTTATCTGGCCCTTCACTCTTAAAACACTTTCATTTTGTGCAATATATTTTTTTCCTTCGACTAATCTATTCAAGAACTCTTGTACCATCCTACCTACCGCTTAAGCATGAAGATCAAAGACTAAAATAAGAATCATCCTTCCCCACAGTCTATTTTTATCAAAACTAGGCACATGCACTTCTACATTCCATTCTGACTCGCTCTCATGAATGTGCCACTCCCCCCCCCTCCCCCCTTTAGCGATAAATGTTCACCTCCGCCAGACTCTCCTCGCCGTGCTCTTTGCTGCTTGCGACTTATGGTGGTGATTCTCCGCTGTCTTTGCCAGACTTTCCTCGCTAGCGACGCGTCTTGGTGGTTTACTGTGGCGCTGATACTCGATTCTCATTCTTTTATGTAATGCTGTTGTTATTGCTGCTAACTATATGCTTCTGCTGATGTATTGTGCTCGTGTTGGTGGCTCATTTGATAATTTATTTTTATTATTATCATTTATTTATTTATTCATTTATTTTGCTTGTGCGTATCATTTATTCTTATATTTTGTGCATCTCACATCTATATTTCTGCAATGCCCGTATCTGCGTAGCTCGAAAATGTAACAGGAGACTGTGGCTGGCTCTCACTATTACTGCTCCTGCCGTAACCAGGCCAGTCTGAGCACAACAGAAAGTCGTCAGCGGCGGTAGGTGTGGCCAAGAGTGTATCTGACATACAGGTCTGAGTAAACATGACGTACATAATATAATCCACTTCTAAATGGCTGAAACAATTCGGGCAAGTTACATGAGTCCCCTTTGCTAATATTACTTAACTGACCAAAGTCTGATCTATGGCAGTACACATATAAGTTTCACCATGTATTCCAATACATTTTTCAGCGTCATTTACTGAATTCCAAGGACTGACGCTCCTCCGCGGTGACTGACAACGGCCTGATGGATAACCTATATATACACAAGCTAAAATTAGGTACGCTATTGCCATTCCTATTTATATATACCTACACCGGATCCATATAGTACTATGTATTATGTTTCTTTATGCAGCGTTCGAAAGTCCTTTATGTCCGTTATTGGTTATTGAGATCGTTATCTGACCTTGCGAAATTATGCTGGTTATGATTTTTTAAAAATCATATATATCCATCAGCTCTCATATCACACAATTTGTGCAGTCTGAAACGTTATTACCATATAGATATATAACTAATGTAGATAAAATTCTTACAGATTACCTGTGAATGATTATCTTCGGTCAAAACTATAAATAGTTTTCGATTTCCAACTTTCATTGTAGCATACTCATAGAGCACACACAAACACACACACACACACACACATTAACAGATTTGACACCTTCAGCGGGTCAGGAAAACTTCAATTAAAATCAAAGGGTGAATAGTCCCCTTTATGTATATATCAAAAACTACATTTCATACACCTACACAGCAACACACTGAGAGTCATAATATCAGGATAGACTATAGGCAACAGCGCATTACAGTGACTGTCAAAAATTTTGGACGGAGGCCATTTTTCCCTTACCATTACATCTCATCACCACCTCTATATTTCCCCCCTTTTAACCTAACTTGCAGCTGTGTATGGCACTTCTTGCACTCGATCTCACTCAGAATTTACCAAGGCCATAAATCAGTGAGCTTCACGAAAGGCGTTTTTTTTTTATTGTGTATCTTATTAGTGTGATCTAGTCCGTGTGGGTTATTGTAACATCATTTGCTAACTTATAAACAACAGTATCTTTTACATACTTGATTTTCATTTTTTCTCACTGTTTTCTTCAAAGATTGCCTTAGAGTTATCTGATTTCCTTTTTGCCCTTTGTTTAGTGGCATACTTTGTGCATCTTGGCCATTGTTGTCGGGTCTTCTACACTTCCTCTTTAGCAATTCCTCTCCTCTTTCCTCTAAAGGGCTTGCGTTCTCTTAGCATTTGCTGTCATAGGCGGCCAATCTATGCTTCACTGGTTCATAATTTTATTACCTTTTGGAGCCCAGAAAAGTCGAGGTCCCTTTCAAACCACACTATGTTTGGGAAGATTCGATCTTCATTGCAAATAAGTGAAATGATAAGTAATTTGTTTACTTGATTTCATTGGAATTTGCAACGCAGAATAAAAAGGAAACAATTTAGTTTGTTTTGATTAATATGATCGTCAATATCGAAATATTAATGAAGATACGGATTATCATTTACGGGTGTTTACATCTGGTTTCACGGCCGTGTGGACGGTTTGTGAAGGGAAGAGGGGTGAGGCGAGTGTGGTGAATCATTTTGCATAGCGTAGATCAATTTTACAATATAGTTATATACAGTACTGAAACATAAACCAATAATCTGCTGACACTCGTGTTTTATCTATTTTCTTGTATTTGTTCAGTTCTGTCATTTTAATCCCCGCCCCGTGGTAGCCATTATTTTCTTGTGGTGCACATAAAGTGTATATTATTTCATGAATATGTAAAATGTAAGGCCTTTGGCTTGCCTAGCAATCTTTTTTTTTTCAAAATTAAACCAATAGATTACCTTCCCAGGGACTTGCAGTGGTCCACAAAATGTTTTCTTCCACCATCTCCACCAGCATCGGACTATAAGAACTAACGTCAGCTGACATATCCAGCTGAATACTTACTTTATCATGTCTAAATTACATTACCTTTATCACATGTCCAAGTTGCCTCGCCCCATGTCACTATTTCCGAACACGTCCACCTGCTGTGGACTATTTGAGGGAGGGAATTCGGCCAGGGAAACCCCGCGTGAGAGACGTAAGCACAGCTCTACTATTCTACACCAAATCCTAATTTAAAAGAACTGTTGAAGATGGTCCTTGAGTTTCTCGATCATCACATGGTAGATCATGTAATCAAGACTCAGAGATGGAAGCAGTTCTACACTTTGTGAAGTCACTCCGCATAAATTCTTGCATATTTTCCGGAGGAATATTCCATGACGATGTAGAAACTGCAGGAGATTACCTTTGTGACAATTTTTACAATATTATTGATTTGCAATGGTGAACAGAGTTATACCAAGGGCACCTTAAGGTATCCCCTCTAGTTTGTATTGAACCTTAAAATTCCAATCAGCAGTTTTATATAAAGGTGGGCAAGGTTCTTTGTACTCCAGCGTCATGCAACTTAATATGCCAGACTTCTTAGTTGTAACAAGGGGTTTCTCGAGACCAAATATTATGACTCTTTTGT
>NC_061847.1:18832213-18834713 GCF_019202785.1 Penaeus chinensis | reverse complement strand
GTCACAGAACATTACTAATAAATACTGTCACTTTGCAGTGGAGCTCTGTAGAGCAGTTTGTAATCTCATGAAAACACGAAATGCGTTTGAGGTCCAACTCTATACTGATATGGATTAATTAAGGTATGTCACCCATGTCAAGTTGACTATTTTCTCCATTAGCTTGCACATGCAGCTGGCGAGAGAAACTGGTGTGTGGTTCACTACTATACTAGGTTTCCGTTTGGAAATTACTCTGTTTTTTTTCCACATGGCTACCTCTGTACAGTGACTCCACTATAGATTTTGTCACGACCCAAGAGGAGTTTTCGGAAGCTCTCCAGTGATATCTGTTACCTCTTCATCACTTCTTAGAGCAGTCCAGCAGCAGAGGTGCAAAGCTAAGAAAGTTCTGCGTGGCCTTCCACCAGAACAAAAGTGGTTGATATTTAGGTTTCTCCCTGGAGGGTGGAAAAGCAGGTAGCAGATGCTCAAATGCTCTCCGCTATTTCCAAGAAGTAATGGAACGTAGTCTTTTCCATGGACTTGATTGAAATCCAGCTGTGACTAAACTATCCAACTATCTTGTAAATACGGCCTAAACTGACAAGTGTATTTGTGCGTAGGTTGGGACAAAGGCTACTTCTTCAGGATTATCTTGAATAATCAAGAGTGCTGTCTAAACACTCTTGTTCCAGTGTAAAAGCTGCTGTACACCTATAATTTTGGAGCAAAGTATTTTTTCTTTAAATTACCTAATAGTAACCTTGAGAAATGATTTAACATCCTCCTGAACATGGATTTAAATCCACCTTGTTGTAGAGGTAAATATATGCTTTTATCATTGGTGAGTACATCAAATTCAAATGCGAATCATTAAGTACTGCAACTCCATATAACGCATTCTTGGGCAACAACTTAATTTATACAAAGTAATTTTCTTTTAAAGGTCGAAGTGGCCGATATATACCGATGTACTGAGACATCCCACTAGTTCCTTCCCAACCTTTGACCTGGGTCCGGGAAGGTCACTGGTTCAACATTCATGTTGAATTTCTTTCGTAGATAAAACTGTATTTTGACAAGGTTCTCAAAGTTTCACTAAATAAAAAAATTACTGTTCTAGTAAAAATTATTACAATACTAAAAATTAATAATGATCCTGACGATACAGTAATAATAACAATCATAATGGTAATCATTAAGAATACTAATGATTTTAATAACCGTCGTCTCATCAATAAAATGATAACGGTATCAACAATTATGCTATTATGAACGAGTCTTGATAATCTTAACAAGACTTCTCAAGATTAAGTATTTCAGAATATAATCTAAATTATGTTGGGAATTTTGTCTTGAACACAGCGGAACCAGGGCTAGCAATGGCATATTAACATGATCCCAGCAAATATTCAATTTGCGGCCAATATTTTCCCACAACTTATATCCACAAGAGGACAATTGAATGTAATTTAGGACTGTTGCCTCTGGACTATTCTTCTGCCACCAACTTTTGGACTTTGGGACCAATATTAGCAATCCTACATCAGGCTAAAACTATTTCTTATGACGGCGCTTATTCTATCTACATACTAGCCTACTACTACCAATAACTAAAATTTAGGGCCAATATTGGTAACTACACTGGGCCCTAGTAACTACTCATTTTCTGATACTGATTTTCTGATGTCAGATACACTACAACCTCAGTACATAACTTTATAGTAAATAATCGTATGTTCTTTTAAAAATCACTCATCAAAGCTATGTTCTACACTACAAGATAAACTAGCTTCAGTAATGCCTGATGTAACAACTGCAGGACACTTTATACTTACTCCACTGGTTATTAGGGACAGGTGCTACATTTTCACCGGAAACTTTTCCATCTTGAATCATCGTCAGATTTGAAAACTGTAAACAAACCAGCGAGTCGAACCGTCCTACAAACCGACGCAGAACTACTAAAGGTCGGAAGGAACATTCCTGTCTTTCAGTAAACATGCAGTCTTTGGCAACTGTATCAGAATACTCTCTTAAAACGTGTACAGTAAGATACACACACGATGATGATGATGACTGATGATGATGATGATGATGATGATGATGATGATGATGATGATGATGATGATGATGATGATAATAATAATGATAATAACGCATAATAATAATAATAATAATAATAATAATAATAATAATAATAATAATGATCAATGAAATAAATACACTTGTAAATAAAAGAGAGCATTACGATGTAGACTGTTGACGATTACGCCCATGTTCCACAAGAAACGTGTCAACTGCAAACTTTCTACAACAGTTGTTGAATTGGCTTTAATTGAGAGTATAAACTTGTATTTTTGACAATACGTTCTGTGAGGTTTCAAAATTAGGAACCCATAAATATGCTGCTCAGACTCCGCGAATAATGGATGATGATGATGATTTTGCATGGTATTTTCTTCTGCCCCTTTCCTTTTCCTTCTCTTCATCCCCTTCTGTCCACTTATCCTTATCA
>NC_061847.1:18822213-18827213 GCF_019202785.1 Penaeus chinensis | reverse complement strand
TGTATAATATATACACATACATCATACATACATGTACACACACATATATATAGTACCTTTGTATGTGTGTGTGTGTGTGTATATATATGTATATGCATATACATGTTATATATATTATATATATTTATTATATATATTTATTATATATATGTATATATGTAACACACACACACACACACACACACACACACACACACACACACACACACACACATATGTGTGTGTGTGTGTGTGTGTGTGTGTGTGTGTGTGTGTGTGTGTGTGTGTCTATATATACTATGTATGTTATATATATCACACACACATACACACACACACACACACACACACACACACACACACACACACACACACACACACACACACACACCACACACACCCACACCCACACCCACACCCACACCCACACCCAGATATACACATACATACATACATATGTGTGTGTGTGTGTGTGTGTGTGTGTGTGTGTGTGTGTGTGTGTGTGTGTGTGTGTGTGTGTGTGTGTGTCTATATACTATGTATGTTATATATATTATATATATATATGTGCATATTATATATGTTATATATATTGTATATATATTTATATGTGTGTGAGATGTATATCTATTATATATATTGCATATATATATATATATATATATATTTATTAATTTATTAATTTATTTATTTATGCTATATGTATATGTATGTATATACACACATATACATATATATGTATTTATTCGTTTATTTATAGGTAAGTATATATTTTGATTTTTTCATTTATCCATACATAAACGTAGCATATTCACAGTATACAACATTTTTCCACGTGTATTTATTATATATAACATGTATATGTTTATGTATTTATGTATATACATAAAGATATACGCATACACATTCACATGTACGTATATGTATATAGAAATTTATTTGTATATGTATGTATACATATAAAGATACATACATAATAGATATAGATATGGATACATACATCTATCTTCCTATCTATCTAGTATTCACCTTGATTTCTACTGCATTATGATCATTCCCAGAAGCTCATATTTAATAATTTAACCCCATATAGAACGATATTTTTAGTAACAAAGGTAGATAGAGATAATAGATTTGATGTTTATGCGTTTTTATGTTTTGTTCTTTTATTCATATATATCATTTATTTTTATATTTATGTATTTATTTATTTGCTTTTTTGTATATACTATCGAGGGGTTCGATCTTGAGCGTATGTCGATCTGCCAAAGATTTCGGTCACCATCATCCATTTATAATTCTATTGATTGACAAGGTCTATAAACTTCTAAAACGCAATAGTGAAGGAACTACTCATTATCATTCTCACATCATGAAGTTTCAGAATTTTGACTAAAGCAAATGGGTTAGTTCCGAAAAGTTGTTACCACCACGTGCCTTCAGGGAGGATCGAACTCCCGGCCTCTGGTTTACTAGACCAGCGCTCTAGCCACTGAGCTATGAAGGCGCATTGTGGATGGTGTTTTTAATTTTTTTTTATTTTTTCGTTTTTCCTTTTCATGTACTATTTAATTGGTATTGTTTGCATTATTTCAGGTTCTGCATATAAGTAATAATCAATTTAATTTCAGTCGTTTGGAAATCACATTTTATGGCATCTTACATTCACATTCTGTTCGAGAAATGTCACGTGGCTAGTCGGCGGTTCTAGAGTTCGAATCTCCCAGTTTTCTTTTTTTTTTTTTTTTTTTCACAGATATGTATTCTGATATAATTTTCGGTTTAAATTTCATACGCTTTCGAGTTTCTGCAAATAACCTTAAATGAACTTCACATATTATGGTATAATTACAATAATCTAAACACAGTGCAGATACATGCACGTAAACATGCATATATATATATATATATATATATATATATATATATATATATATATATATATATACATACATATATATATATATATATATAAATACATACATACATACACACACGTGTGTGTGTGTGTGTGTAGGAATATGTGTATCTATATATTCATCTATACAAAATATATAGAGAGTTATAGGTATATATACGCATTCCTGTATATATATAAATATATATGTATATATATCATATATTATATATGAATTGTATACATATTATATCGAAGAAATATGCATCTATCTATCTATCTATCTATTTATATGTATATATAATATATATATATATATATATATTTGTATGTGTGTGTGTGTGTGTGTGTGTGTGTGTCTGTGTGTGTGTGTGTGTGTGTGTGTGATATATATGTATATATCATATATATTATATATGTACATAACATATGTTTATGTATATATAAATATATATATATATATATGTATATAATGTGTGTGTGTATATATATACATATATATATATACATATATATATATACATATATATTATGTATATATATATATTATGTATATATATATATATATATATATTTATAATGTGTATGTATGTATATATATATATATATATATATATATATATATATATTTAATGTGTTTATATATATGTATATATATATAATTAATATCTTTATATATGTATATATATATTCATATATATATATAAATATATATGTATATATATTATATATACATATTTATATTATAAATATAATATATTTATACATATATTTATATATAAATGAAAGTATGTATATACATATATATACATATTATATATATAATATGTATATATATATGTATATATCATCATCATCATCATTATGGAGCTAACGCCGGCAGGGGCGCATAGCCGCATCCACCCTCCGCTTCCACCTACGAGGATCCCTCATGGCGAGCCGCCAGGCAGGGGCCCGGCCCATCTCTAGTTCCTCACGACAGGTTTGATCGATTTGCCCAAGCCACGACCTTCTCCGTCGTCCCACAGGCCTCCTCCATCCAGGGTTGTCTCGGACAGAGACAACCTGATTGGCAGGATCATCCTGTGGGAGTCGAGCGAAGTGGCCATATAGCCTGAGTTGGCGATCACGGATTGTGCAAGTAACAGGTCCTGTACCGGTCTCACGGTGCAGCCGTTGGTTGGACACATGGTCCCGCCAACTGTACCCCATGATCCGGCGCAAGGATCTGTTACAAAAGGCATCAAGACGAGATTCCAGAGCACAAGATAGTGTCCAAGTTTCACTACCATAGAGTAAAACTGGCAGTATCAGGGCCTTGAAAACACGTAACTTGGTCCTTCTGCACAGGTACCGACATCTCCAAATACTCTTGTCGAGAGATTTCATGACCCCTGCTGCCAGGCCAATCCGTCTACTGACTTCTTGGTCTGACAGCCCAGAGTCGTGAAATGCACTACCGAGGTATATAAAGCTCTTTGTGACTTCGATGTTTTCCCCGCAAGCACGTATCGACTGTACAGGGTCTCCTAGCAGGCCCCCAAAATCCTGGATCTTGGTCTTGGTCCAGGAGACCTCTAGCCCCAGGGGCTTCGCTTCATTGCTAAATGCATCAAGAGCCGCTACAAGGGTTTCCAGAGATTCAGAGAGTACGGCAACATCATCGGCAAAGTCAAGGTCTGTAATCTTGATATTGCCCAGAGTTGCTCCACAGTGACTTTGGACAGTAGCTCTACCCAGTATCCAATCCATGCAAGTGTTGAAAAGTGTTGGTGCAAGAACACAGCCTTGCCTCACCCCTGAACTAACAGGGAAGAAGCTCGACAGGCCCCCACCACACTTTACAGCACTTTCAGTGCCTGTATACAGGTTTGCTATTAGTCCTATAATCCTTATTGGAATTCCTCTTAGTCTCAGGATCTCCCAGAGAGATTCGCGATGCACCGTGTCAAACGCCTTCTTGAGATCGATGTAGGCTGCGAGCAGCCCACGTCCGAACTCACGACGGCGCTCTATAATGATTCGAAGCGCCAGGATGCGGTCTATTGTGGACTTACCAGGAGTGAAACCAGATTGCTCCGGTCTTTGGTGCCTCAACAGGTGGTCCCTGATACGTCTCAGTAAGATGTGTACGAGTACCTTGCCTGGTACACTGAGTAGTGTAATGCCTCGGTGATTGCTGCAGTCCCACCGATCCCCTTTCCCCTTCCAGAGAGGGATGACCACACCCCTCAGCAGGTCAGGGGGAAAGGTACCAGTCTGCCAGATGGCAGACAGGACTGCATGCAAGCCCCTTGCCATAGGTTCTCCACCAGCCTTTAACAATTCGGCTGGGATGCCACAAACACCTGCTGCTTTACCACTCTTCAGCTTGGAGATCGCCCCCCTGATTTCGGTCAGGGAGGGTGGATCCTCGCTGATGGGTGGATCTGGCAGAGGAGTCTCAACATTACTCGCATCCATGTTAACTGTTGGTGGATCAACCTTATACAACTGCTCAAAATACTCAGCCTAACGCACACGCACCCCATCAGGATCTGAGATTATCTGGCCACTTGCTGAGCGGACTGCAGCCGTCTGTGAGGGGGGCTTGGAGTTCAGCTTTCTCAGAGCTTGGTAGGCAGGACGAAGGTCATTTACAAGGAAATGGCTTTCGACCTCCTCTGCAAGACTACTGATAAACTGTTCCTAATCCCTTCTCAACAGTGACCTAGTCCTGCGCACCAGAGAGCGGTGCAAAGTGCGATCCCCTGACAGTCGAGCCGCACGACAAGCATCTGTGGCTTCCAGCGTCTCCTGCGAGATGGAATTCTGTCTTGTTCTTGGGCGTTCACCAATGGATTCCTGAGCTGCATCAAGCGTTTCACGCTTGAAGGTATCCCACATAAGAACAGGGTCTGTCTGACCCTCGAGTGCTGTGAGACGACCAGAGATAGCCTCGGCAAACCCCCGGGTACACTCGTCCTCCCTCAATCTGTCCAAATTAAACACCCTAGGGTGTTCATTTGGGCGACGGGGGGTTCTAAAGTGGACCCGGAGAGTAGCCACCACTATTCTATGGTCAGTTCCACAGAACTCAGCGCTTCGATATACCCTGCAGTTCTGGAGGATCCTCCATCGAGTG
>NC_061847.1:18814713-18817213 GCF_019202785.1 Penaeus chinensis | reverse complement strand
GAAGGAGTAGAGCAAGGTGGGAAATGGAAATAAATAAATGAGAGAATATATATAGTAAATATATATAAATATATGTATATGTATATGTATATGTATATATGTGTATGTATATAAGTATATATACATATATAGATATTTATGTATACATATACACATTACGCATACATATACGCACGCATGTGTGTGTGTGTGTGTGTGTGTGTGTGTGTGTGTGTGTGCGCGCGCGCATATATATATATTTATATATGACTGCCGCGATAGCCCTAGTGGTTAGAGCACTGGACTCCGACCCTTGTGGTCCCGAGTTCAATTCTTCGTCGCGGCAGTCGTAAAAATGCCTGCGCTCTGACTGCTAGCTCGAGCCCGAGAAAGCGACTTATCGGCTTGTTAAGTCAAACGCAGGTGTCGTAGGGGAAGTCACCGCCGTGGCACAGGTGTTAGCGCGCCGAACCGCGATTGTTTATCCGATCAGGCAAGGGTGGCATTGCCATATAACCTCTCAGTAGTGAACTGAGAGAGGCCTATGTCCTGCAGTGGAATGAATGGCTGTTGAAAAAAAAATATATATATATTCAAAGTGTATACAATTAAACATATATATACATACACTCATATAAAACGTATACGCTATATATATATATATATACACATATATATGTGTGTGTGTATGTATGTATGTATGTATGTATGTAAGTATGGTATAGACTTTAAATACATATATATATATATACATATATATATGCTTATATATGTATATGTATATATACATATATACATATGTATGTATTATAGATATAGATATGTACATATGTATATTTATATGTTTATATATATATATTATATGAATATGTTTATGTATACATATATGTATATATAATATATATAACATATAATATATGAATATATATAATGCATATATATATCAATATTTATGATACATATATTGTATATATATTATATACATACATATGTTATATATATAAATATATATATATATTATATGTATAGATTTTATATACATATGTGTGTATATATATAATATACATATATGATATATAATATATAGATATATGATATGTAATATATGAATATATAATATATATGTATATATCAATATTTATAATACATATATATATGTATATATATTATACATATGTGTCTTATATATACAGATTTATATTGTATTGTATATTATGTGTTTATATATACATATATATTATTTATATATATATATATATATTGTATTTATATTATATATATGTATTTAAAAATATAAAGATTATATACATATATATGTGTATATATACTCAAAGACTCACACACACACACACGCATATATATATATATATATATATATATATATATATGTTTGTATATATGCATATATATACACATGCATATATATATATATATATTCATACTTACATACATATATACATTCATACATACATGTATATATATGTATAAATGTATATATATATATATGTGTATATATAAGTGCAAATATATATACATATATGTGTGTATATATGTTTACATATGTATACATATGTATACACATATAAATACATATATATACACATACATATACATGTATATATATATATATGTGTATATATGTGTACATAAATATATACATATACACATGTATGTGTATACATACATGAGTGTATATGTATATATATGTATATTTGTGTGTATACATACATAAATATATATTTATATATACATATATATACACATTTGTGTGTATACATACATATATATATGTGTGTGTGTTTGTGTGTTTGTGTACGTATATGTATAAATATATTTATAAATGATATATATAAATTGTATGTATATTCAACCCAGCGCCGACGGGCATACCCACTGTGGGTTTACTGGTTTAATCGTTTTTTACGCATAGATGGCTACACTTGTACTAAGTCACCAATGAGCCAATTACGAGTACTGCTTGTCTTGCCCGTTTGCCCTTTTCTTTTATTGCTGTTACAATTTTTTATAACATTATAGCATTTATAATGTTTATAATAAAAGTAACACCATCAATATTCATAGCACTGGTAAAAAATACACTTTCCCGCCATATCTAGGAAAGGTGAAATCAGGTAAGATCACAGAATTGTGATTTTGATGCTCATGAATATATTTGTATTTGTTTTGATATTTCTCTTAAGTATCTTTTCGTCATGAGATATACATATTAATTAATTGTGAAGATCCATGTGAATCTAAAAAACTGTTTTATTACTTTACATTTTGCTGTAAATGATAAAAAAAAAATTAAAAAATGTAGTCTTCCAGAAATATTTTGCTGACAACTAAGCGTATATTGACATTTCCGAACAATGCTAATGGTCATTAGTATATTTCTGAAAACGTTCACACGTCCGTGCCTTCAGGGAGGATCGAACTCCCGGCCTCTGGTTTACTAGACCAGCGCTCTAGCCACTGAGCTATGAAGGCCTTGCAATCTGCAAATTATGCCCGTTTTGAA
>NC_061847.1:18794713-18797213 GCF_019202785.1 Penaeus chinensis | reverse complement strand
AAAATTTTCTTCAGTTAAAATGATATATCTAATTCTGGTTTTGGCTGGCATTCGTTGCAATATTTACTGATATTGTATATACTTCTGTATTCACAAGCTTATTATTTATACATGGAGTTAGCTATCAAGTACTTGCCAAAAAAGTGTCTTCTGTTCATCTATCAAATCATTTCAACTTCACGTCAGTGTCTGCTTTTGCATAAGCGGCTTGAGACCATCCTCCAACACTGTCATTGATTTAACATCTATTCTGCTGGTTTGAATGTACTCACTCTACCATATGAAATGAAAGTCGATAGGACTGTGCTGTGGCCGTCAACAACCTTTCGAAATCAATCGAAAAGATCATATACCTTTTCCTAGTGCACGCTCTCAAATTCTTGTACCAAGGTTCACGATCCATTTTATTTATTATTATTATAATTATTTTTTTTTTTTTATAAAATACAAAACTATATGACAGCCTTCCACTGCATATAGATTCCCATCTTAGCACTACTCATTGTCATAAAAAGGGAATTTGTCATTTAGACACAAGGAGGGCAGTTTGCAGAGGAAGCAGCAGTCAGACGGGCGCCACTTGCCCCAGCCCTCCAGTGAAGGCCTCTGTCCCCTGCCGACCACTTCAAGATTTCCCCATATAAGAGTGCTTCCAGCCCCCAGGGAGGATCGAACTCCCGACCCCTGGTTTACAAGACCAGTGCTCTAGCCACTGAGCTATGGAGGCGCCTACTCTTTCCACGCCACGAATGACGTGGGCTGGATACATCGATCCAAGCACACAAGCGCTGGAAGCGCGGGGTGTGAGGCTGCAAGCACTCCTGCAGAGAGCGGGGTGGCTGGCGCGGACTGGACGGGAGAGCGCGGGTGGGAACGTCCGATCCGCGGCCTCAGATCGCTCGAATGGGCTTCCACTCTGGAAAGAGGATGGGAATCTTATTGGAAATCATTTTGTCCTCTATCGTTGCCGCCGTCGTCTTCGTCTTTCAGAGCCGCCATTACGACCCTTTCGTTGAGACCACGACTGATTTGTTTTAGGCGAAAGATACCGCTGGTAAGGGGCATTGCCGATAGATATCTGGCTGATAACTTTATTATTATGCAATATGAGCTGATATAATGTTCAGTAATAATATTTCAGTCAGGAATCTCTCTCTCTCTCTCTCTCTCTCTCTCTCTCTCTCTCTCTCTCTCTCTCTCTCTCTCTCTCTCTCTCTCTCTCTCTCTCTCTCTCCTTCCCTGCCCATCTATCTTCATCTCTAACTCTAACTCTCACTGAATCAACCTGAAGTTCCTTCAAGAAGAGTATTTCAATCTCAGCTTCCATTTCTATACGTTTATGGCGTCTACATTAACAGGAGTATTGCTCATCGATCCCAAAGCAAATGTATTTAACCCGTACTATAAAAATGTAAGTTCTATATGATGTATGTGAAACTGAGATATTTTTTACCTTTTTTTTTTCACGCATATCAACTTTTTTCAGTCATGTCTGCTAATAGGCTTCCGGAAACTGGCTGCCCTTTGCCCTTTTAATCATGCTGAACCATAAGATCATAAATTTAAAGTAACATATTAAAGGGCTGGTTATGGCATGCAATATAATGGTATAGACTCGCCTTAACCATCCAAAAAGTGGGAAAGGTAATGGATTTTAATTTTTTTTCAATATATACCTGAAACCGTCATCCTGATTTCAGTTGTGTTTATACGGACACATCAGTAGAATGCTATTTTTTTTAATTTCCCTTCTCTTCTGAAAGGAGTAAGATAGCAGGAAACAGAATACCACGCTTCTGAATATCAAGCAATTTGTAATAATGGTAACCAGCATGGTAAAATACTGGTGTGGTTTCCCTTTTCATCATATCAACGTTTCCTGGAGACATGATATAACGTTTATTCCTGTAAAACGCTGATATACAGAGATACGTGCATGTATTTAGCGTGTGTTTTTTTATATACTCTTTTGCTATTATTTTTATCGTTTACTGTATTTAATTCTTACTTTATAATACTCTTTCTCAAAGGCGCTAGGTTAGTTGTTTTTCGATTCCCAGTTAAAGATTTTCTCTAACGTCTCCTTTTTACAAAGAACTCGTATTTGCACACTAATTTTGCACCGTTATTTTGCCTAACTCTGAGAACAGTCATCGCTCATTATATCATAAACACTAGTAGATGGCAATTCTCAAAAAACTAAACGGGTGAATATTTAGCTGAACGTCAATGTAATTAAAAGAGCAGCGGGGCAGAGAAAAGCCGTCTTTTGTTTTAGATTTTTTCCCCGACAATCCCAAATCACTGGTATTTTCAGGTTAAGTTTTTCCTGTGGTCGACGAACGATTCAACAATATCTTTTCATTTCTGGAATATTTCGGTGCCAGTTTTCATAATCATCCCCTATTTGTTTAAGATTAGCATATCTAACATGTTCTAGGAATTTTATGGTATAAATGGTAGTTCTCTGTTCTCATTTTCCTCATAGTAATTTTAACAT